>NC_071467.1:126821822-127121822 GCF_028500815.1 Rissa tridactyla
AGCAGCGCTAGACCTGTGTTTGTTTTTTGCATAAATGCATACATACGCTTTTTCTTCTGTCTACCACATAATGAGAGTGTTACTTTCTAAGTCTTTTTTAATGAGGTATCGAATACTATTTTTGTTGCTAACAGATTGCTGCTAAATTGAAACAGGATCCACGGCAAATTAAAACTACTAACCTTACTTCTGTTTGAGGTCTGAAGCATAAACTTCTGAGATGTTTAAGTTTATTAAAAATTAAGATCCAACGGTAGAAAAATGAATTATTGGATAGTGGCCAGTTAAAATGCACAAAAACATAAATCGGATATCTCCATCTAACTCCAGAGGCTGCACAGCCTTTTTCTGCACAGATCTCTGTCTTTCAGGGTACCAGTAGTTTTATGTCATGAAGTGCTGAGTTCTTGGGTATTGGGTATGTGCAGACAAACCAGATTTTGTATGGCCTGAGCATTTTTCAGTTAAGTTCTAACCAGGAACGTGCTTATTTTACTCAGACTTTAGGTTGAACTTGACAGACATTACAAAGAATGGAAACAAATGCTCTTAATTTATGTATAGGGATGAAAACAACTGGCCAGGATGTAAGCACTAGAATCTAAATTTAATTGATATCTGCACTATTTTAATATACTGAAAAATGAATATATGAATTAATTTTCATATATTTAATATATTCATTCATATTCCTACAAATGACATATGAATATATATGTTCCTGTTGTGGTTTTGGCTGAATTGGGCAATGACGGAGGTCTCCCCCCCCAGTCTCTTGCTCCAAGGAGAGGAGGAGGAGAGATATTTACGAGTTTAGAAGGAACTAAACTACTTTAATGAAATATTAATAATAAAATACAAAGGAAATAATGAAATTGACACAGTATATACAAAACCATAATAAGCTCCCAGGATGATGTCACCGGCAGGCACTGGGGAAGTCCCAGGCTGGACTCAGTGATGGGTGGGAACTGGACTCTAGAGCTGGAGTGAGGAACACACGGATCGGGATCAAAGGCAGATGAACAGACAGGGTCCTCCTTGGATGCCGGCCATTGAAGAAAGAGGACTGCCCCTTTGATCCCTCAGCTTTTATACTGAGCATGGGGTAGATGGGATGGAATACCCTGTTGGTCAGGTTTGGGTCCCCTGTCCTGTCTGCTCCTCCCTGCAGGTGGGACCCCTCTGCACTTCTCCACTTCTGACCCTCTAACGGGGCAAAAATGGAATTAGCTGACCTTGGTGTTACAGCAATAAGTATAAGCAAGAGCCTCTCTGCTACCATTCCTTGTCACAAACTAAACATTGGTCTTATCACTCTGAGAGCGAACAGTTTTCGGCACAACATGCTGTTAATTTCAGAGAGTTAGAAGAGGCCTAGCTAAGAAGTAAAGTTACTGAACAGAAAGTTGGTTCTGTTTTACCTCAAACCAGGACAGTTCCTCAGAGTTCAATTCTAGGGCCAGTTCTGTTTAATATATTTATCGATGATCTGGATGTGGTAGTTGAATACACCATTAGTCAGTTTGCTGATGATACCAGACTGGGACGTTCTGTTTATTCTCTTGAGGGACAAGATACCTTGCAGAGGGATCTAGATAGATTTGAGCATTGGGCAATGATTAATGGGATGAAATTTAACAAGTTGAAATGCTGGATTCTACACCTAGGACAGAGTAATGCTGGGCACAAGTACAGATTGGAGAGGAGTGGCTGGAGAGCAGCCCTGCGGGAAGGGATCTGGGAGTGCTGGTCAACAGCAGGCTCAATAGGAGTCATCAGGGTGCCCTGGCAGCCAAGAGGGCAAACCGCATCCTGGGGTGCATCAGACACAGCATAACCGGCTGGTCAAAAGAGGTGATTATTCCACTGTATACAGCGTTGCTGCGGCCTCACCTGGAGTACTGTGCGCTGTTGTGGGTGCCAAAAGTTAAGAAAGATGTTAAGGTACTTGAATATGTCCAGAGGAGGGCAACAAAGCTGGTGAAAGGGCTGGAAGGAATGTCCTATGAGGAGCGGCTGAGGACACTGAGGTTTGTCTAGTTTGGAGAAGAGGAGGCTGAGGGGCGACCTCATTGCTCTCTGCAGCTTCCTGAGGAGGGGAAGTGGAGAGGGAGGTGCTGATCTCTTCTCCTTGAGATCCAGTGACAGGACATGTGGGAATGATTCAAACTTGTGCCAGGGGAGGTTTAGACTGGACATGAGGAAGCCGTTCGCTACCAAGAGGGTGGTCAAACATTGGAACAGGCTTCCTTAGGAGGTGGTCGATGCCCCACGCTCATCTTGTCCTGGTTTACTCTAGTCTGGTCTGGGCTGTTCTAGTCTAGTCCAGTCTGTTTTACATATATGCATGCTGGTTTTCATGTCTTTGTGTTTAATTTTTAAAAGCAATAATAAATCCAGAAGCACAGTGTTATGTAGCAGGTATCTCTACAAGTAAAGACCTTCAGGATTTAAATGAGTGGTTGTCAGGAGTTTGGTTTCTTGGCTGAATTATGTGTTTGATGTCAAGTCATAAGTTGTTTTATTGACTTTCCGAGCAGGGAAACAAATCAGCAAGGTTTTTATAGCATTTGCAATGATTGAACTTGAGTGGCTTTCAGCAGAAGAAAATAGCAAGCAGATTGTAGAAGGATTAAGATAACCTGAAATGTTTTGATTGGACTGTTTGTAATACAGTACCATTGGGAACTCAAAAATCTACTTTACAATGCAGAAAACATGTTGGATTTACTTTGGACATAGTTGGATCGCTGACAAGCAACTAAGTAAATGTTTTCTCAGCATACAAATAACTTACAACTGTACTATGTATATTGTGTAATTACACACACAAAACCCATTTATTGCACTTTGGATTTTATATAAGACAATATAAAATATACATATAACACAATAAGAACGTGCTTGTCCAAGTCTAGAGCCCTGAGGAAGGTGACTGTTCTGAATTACTCTGCTTCACAATGGTATTCAAAGCTTTTTGTGCTTGTGACGATGCATTGGTTTATTTTATAAAACACTTGAAGCTTCATATATTTGAAAAGATTAATCATGCCAGCAGTGTGAATAAATAAATTTTCATTTTGTCAGCTCTTTGGAAATATGGTTGCTATAGTGCATTGATTTTATTTCAGTCCTTGTTGAGTATTGAATGTAATGTCTTTGGAAATGTAATCTATGTATTGCTTTTGTATTACGGCTTTTGCCATCTTTGGCGTGCAATTTATCAGTGACTTGATAGAAAAATGATTGAAAGTTGAGTCATAGACATGCACGTACGTAACTATTTGCAATTCTGTTTCTTAACAAGTTTTTGTTAATCTTTTTACTTAAAAAGGAACTGGAATAAAGGTCGCCTATTGTCATTCTCTTCCAAGCTAGCAGACAATGAACAATACTGGCAAAAGGCTATGCAAAGCAGTTTTCAAAGTATCTGACACAAATCCTCTGGAACACTTAAAAATAGGTTTTTGTTGTGGTATGAGAGAAAGCTGCCTAAAATGAAAGTGTGATCCTCTCATAGCTCCACATTGAGGGATGGTAAAATGTGATATACTGTGGTGTTCTGTTTCGATTCTGTTGCGCCAGAGACCACGCTTCCAATCTAGGCAGAACAGCCTTAACTGGAGAGATTGAAAGCAACTTGCCTTCTATCTTTCCACAGGGGGAGAGGAGATGGTCTGTCTATCTTCTAGCAGTAATGTGGATTTATTCCTCTATTTCCTTTGCTTTTAATACACGTGTCTAGTATGAAATGTTACATTCCAGGTCAAGTAAATAATCTGATCTGAAACACTTTTTTCTTTCCAAAATGAAAGTAGGAAGGACTTGTGTTTTAGGTTGACATGAGCTTTCTTATTTTTGCCAGATAACTTAAAACCCCTATGTATCCTGGTCTACTCTTTATATACCAACAAACACAATCAAGGGTGTTTTTTTTCCTCATGTAGGTTAATTATTAGACTGTAATAGCATACTGTTACCAAGTTGCTGAATAAATGTATAACAGTGCACTTGATTCTAGCTAGCCAGTGCTTTCTCTGTTGTTCTGGTATGTTTTCCTTCCTGGATCATCGTATCCATTTGAAGGGTTAATGAAATAATTTTCTCCCTGGTCCTGCAATTTTTGATTTTTATTTTTTTTTAAATCTTGTTATTAGTGTTGTGCTTGATTTCCTCTTTTTTTTTTAATATATATATACCACAGGTTTCTTGTCATAAGAAAGAACGAAAACCAAAAAGGCTTCAGTAGAGATAAATCACTCTAGGCTATCCAGCCATGATATTCCTTAGCCTGAGTTCAGATGTATTGTTGAAAGATTATGAGTGTTTCTGAAACGTTTACTCCAAATCAGTTCTTCCAAATAAAAGTGATACAATGAATCTTACTTCCCTCCCTCCCCCAACCTCAAGCAAAGATGTATTTGTGTCTAAAGTAGAAATACTCATGTATTCCAGGTAACTTTTTTGTGTAGGACTTTTTAAGATACTCCTTGTAAAATTCCTACTAATAAGTCACTCTAAGTTCTTGGGAAAGGGCAGGAGAAAGCCAACACCACTGGAAATCCTTTGAGTCCATTTGCATCATTTCTTGTTGAAACAGTGCTGTATGAGAGTGCTTCAGAGGTACTGTTTTATTTTCGGTGTGATGAAGTATAGCTGAACTGAAATGGTGATTAAAATCCTAAAAGGGAAGTTAAAAAGGAAAAATTCTTGCTTATAATAAAACAGACTATGATAATTTAAATACATGTCAATGAATTTGAAAGACACAAGTAGGTGTGTGAGTCTCTGGCTTTCCCCTGACAACGTTGCCGACAATCAACGGGTACAGTACGGAAAGAAAATAAATTCTAACAAGTACAATGAAACAGGTGAACTTGTCATCTAAATGCACTTTTGAAATACACTTCTTGAGACTTTAATGTTTTATTTATAATCAGAATCAATGTCTTTGTTGACCAAGGTACTTTCTAATGACAAAAAAAAAAAAAGGCATCAGGAAGGAATGGCATATTCTGTACAGCCTAAGTGTTTCCTTGTGGTGGGGTCCCTAATACCAGGCTTCCACATCCCTAACTGATCGTACAGTGCTTGTTATAGTCTGTTAGGTGCTCTGGTAATGTTTGTGTTAAGATGAACGGTTGAATATTAAAAACCATTTACTCTCTATTCTTTTAGACAGAAAACATTTTGAGGCATTATTTCTTTTTCAGTAAGAGGGATATTCTGTGCGTATACAAAGTACGTAACTATATCTTGTGTGTGTGTATACATACTTCCATATTTGTATACTTATATGTACAAATGAGAAAAATCCCTTATATACAGGAGCTAGGAAAATCTTAGCCATTTTTAATGTGTTTTGCCAAACATGAATCCCGTGCGATGAATTTGTTGTTCTCGTAATGTTTTTATCTTATGGAAATGGAGATAGTTTTTATGACTCTCTTCTGTAGGTTGTCAGAGAAGCTGGTTTTAAAAACCAGTCTCTTTCCTACATGTCTGTTTTCCAATTAGCCAAGTGAATGTTATTGTCAGAAAACTTTTTAAATTTCTTCCAGTGAAGTTGAGGAAAGAGGCAAAAACACTGCTATCTCCTTATCTGAATCGGAGCTGACATCTGTACCTGTATACCAGGCGGAGGTTGTGATCTAGCCTTTATCCTCTTGAAAATCAAAGTCTATTTCTTTGCTTTAAAGTTTAAAAAAGTGAACTCATTAGAACTAACTGCGTTCCTTGTGAGACCTCATTTGTGGACCATCACTGATTCACAGGATACAATAAAAAACAGTGCTCAGACCACTGAAGAGAGAGTAGGTTATCTCCCTCTGGTCTAGTGAAATCTGAATAATTTTACAAGAGAAATGAAGGCAGAAAGAGGCTAAATCAATTCCAAAATGTTTTGAACATTAAATCATGGACTTGTATCCCAGACGATTTCCCTTTTCTGACTGTCCTTTTTCTCTCTTGTCATTCTGAGATCATTGTTCCATAATGATGCAGGACACAAAGAAATGCCAAAGCTTGAACATAACTTTTCTTGATTTCTTGCTTTCTGGATGGCTGAGAAGTGTAACTGATACTCAGGAAAGAAAGTGTGGAAAAATGTCCTTCATCCATTAAAATTCCTTTTCCTACAGTGGGACAAGGTTTCTGTGTCAGGGGACTGTCCCCTTCTCCCCCTGCCCCTTTGGCACTGGAGAAGTTGCCAGCTGCTTTGAGAAGCTTAGGGTTGGACATTGTGCTAACTGCAGTTTTGGATGAGGAGCTTTTACCTGCATTGACAGATCAGGTTGTGCGCTTATATTTGTTCCTTACCTTTTCTTTGCAGCCCAGGGACCTGGTGGAGACATCACATTCCCCTGCCAATTTTCTTCCGTCTTTTGGTGCTCCTTTCAAGGCCTCATTCAGTTGGTTGTTCAAAACCCTGCCGAGTCAGAACTGAAAATGAACTGGCAGATGGCATTTCCTAGAGGATATCAGAGAGAGTCTTGTATAACAAGTAGATAACTCTCCTCTCCTTTGGCCGTTAGCCAGGGAAAACACTGTGCTCGCAGGTGTGGAACAGCCCCTTGCCTTTACTCCGTGTTGATTATTAGCATTGTGTTAGCAGGTGGAATAGAGAGAGATGGATGTTGATGGCAACCTGTGTCACAGGGTTCGTGGCACTGTCAAGTAGTATGGGTTACAGAAGAAGGATGAGCTGCACGGGATGAATTGCTGTGAGACAACTTCTATTTCAGTCACATATGAAGGCGTGCTTTCACGTGTGCAAGTCACATGAAGGTACAACACATGGTGTTGAGGTAGAGGCTTAACGCATTAATGCATTGGCAGAATGAAGACAGTTAATCCATACGGAGCGTGATAATGGTTATACTTCTTTCATCTGAAGTTTTGTCTTACTTTCTGTATTTCCTGTCTCCCTATCCATCTGCCTGATTTAAAGAAAATACTTTAAATGGAGACATTATTTAAGATTATACTAGTTTTCCTTTGGTAACTACTGCATTAAGGACCTCTTGTCCCACCCCATTTAGATAGATAAAATCAAAATGGGGTGTGACATTCTACTGTGCCTTCTGCTGTGGGTTGGTATTTCCTCCCTTATTTTGCAGCTGGTGGTTTGAATGTATTTCACAATAAATTTTAATGTATTTCAAGATACAATTATTAAACCAGACCATGAAATTCCTCTTTTCTAAGTCTTCTTCAAGTTATTTTACACATACATATATTATAATATTTAGGAAAAGAATATTAGGGAAATACAGTTGCATGTAATTTATTGATGGATAATAGTGAAATTTTTAATTTGGACTATTACACAGGGTGATATTGAGACTCTATAGGATACTGACCTGTAGAAGACCTGAAAAACTGGTGGCTGCAAAGTATAATGTCTGAGTTTGCCATCTGTTTGGATACTTACATTTTTGTAGTAATTCAGGGGGTTAAACTAACAAAATGCAGATTTAAGAAGAAACAGATTGTGTCTTCTGTTACTTTATAAACTAAAATCTGTGCAAAATTCTTTTGTTGAGAGGCATTGACTCAATTTGTTTCCTCGGTAGACCACTCTGTGTCAAAGCGGAGCATCACTACCGTCAAGTACTTCTTCTCAGAGCTTTCTCATCATTACAAACATTCAGCATCAATGCAGTCTCATTAATAGCCAAATTAAAATCTATGCAGAAAAAGTTTTAATTAGGTCAGCTGAAGGAACAGAGCTATAGGAGCCTAGACAAAGATAAAGAATAGTTGTCTTTTGGAACCGAAGGATCACAGCTGTAACAAACCTTGGCTTTTCTCATTTGAGTTGCTTCAGAAAAAAAATTGAATTATCCTGGTGAGTGTAGAACTACAATAGCTCAATGAGGAACTTCCTCGTTTAAAGCTGGAGACAACCTCAACCCTGTAACTTGCAATTTCTCTGCGATGCTTACTTCAGGCTTCATCTTTGTTTTAAAAGATTCAGTGTCTCATATACGTGAAAGCAGGCAAATCTTAAAAGTGATGGGTCCTAAAGGGATAATAATTCTGCTGTAGTCTTTCTTGCATTGCCTTTACTGTTTTCTCACTTACCTTTTACCATTGTAAACCAATAGTTTGAATTTCAGTGTTCCTATGTCTGCTGCTTTTGGAGATTTCCACTACCATAAATGCCAATCACCATGTTTGTAGGTACATTAGAAAATTAATCACAAGCCCTTCTCACCAATAGAATTTTTACAGTTGTAATTATCCAGCTGTATTGGTTATTATGGTGACATTATTCTTTATGCCACTTATTAGTGTCATTCACTGCGACACGGTGGGATTAAAGTAGTGAGCAACTTGTCGTGATACAAACCATCTCTCTCACTCACAGGACATAGCAGCGTGCTTTGATAGTTGGTTCAAGAGAGTGAAATATTTGGGGTCTGCAAGCTCCCAGAGGATGGCCAGAACAGGCCACAGCTCCTTTTACTTATGCCTTGTTTGAAGCAATTTGGGCTTTCGAGTTGAAGAACATTTCCACTAGCTGGTGTCACTATAGCATATGACAATAAGACAAAAATGAAGAGTTGAATAGTAACTGTAATACTTATATATCTCTTTCTTCTTGTAATATTGTTTCATCCATTCCTTCACAAAGTTTAGCTATTATAAAATAACTGCCTTTTCCAAATTGTTTTCCCACTGTGATGCTCCGTCTTGTTAGATGTTTTCTGCTTACATGTGCTTGTTTTATAACATGGGTAGACAAAATGGAATCTATCATAAATTATAGCAGTTACCAGCGAGAATAAATCAAATCCTGAAAAATAATTCAGTGTGCTCCTGGGAACAATTTGGATGTGATTCACTGATGAAACCTGTGGAAAACAAAGTATCATGACTGCACTGGTGTGATTAAATCTTTCTTAGTATGAGTTGGGAACAGAAATATTCTATTTAACATATTTCTGTGTCTTTTTACCTTTTATGGAGGGTTTCCTTCACGCCCCAGACAAATATTTTCCTCTTTAAAAATAAAAGGTCTGATTCATTGGAAATAGATGCCATATGTTAAAAACCAAATTACTCATCTGTTGATGTCTACCTTGTTTTTATTGTGTCCAGGAGACACGTTTTTAACTTGCTGTCTTCCCTCCTGTGCTTGCCTGTTACTCCCATTGGGACTAGAAAGTCTGACAGTCTTAAAGTCTTAATACAAAAGGTCAGATCTGGGCTGGTACATATCAATCTACCTCTCTTGGAATCAGTGGAATTAAGACAATTTGCAGCTACGCAGGATTTGGCATAAAGGATATGACACGCACATCTATAATGAAAGAGCAGTAATGACAGAATTAAATGGCTTTGACGCTACTGGAATGATGTTCGAATTCTTGCGTTAAGGGATGCGCTTAAGTATGGTCCTGAATAGGAAACCTTTTATCGAGTTGTGAGCTTTCTATTCCCCTTTTTGAGCTAGACATAAGCAAAACATCATTAGCTGCGATTCAGAATGGAACATATTCGTGTTCTTAGTGCTAAGCACGCAGTACTACTGGAGCAGGTGTGCTCGGGAAAGAAAGGAAACAAGCTAGAATATAGCGATATGCCACTGAGGGTACTTCTCATGGGTAAAAAACAGGGTAGGAAAGAGACATAAGATATTTTTCCTCTACGCTGTTAATTAACATTCATACTGGTCCTTTGGGATTCATATTTTCACCATTATACCTACCTCAATCAGGGCTGGTACTCAATTATCCATTGATATTAATTTATTTCAGCTTTGCTTTTAATAAACTTCCTGTGATTTTTCTATAAAAGTCTAAAGCAAAAACTAAACAAGTATTCCGAGGTTAAAAATATCAATACTTTAGAACAATTACTATATTCTAGAAGTTTACTTTCCTGTTTTGCCGATACTGCCTCAGAGAGGCTTTCACAGTTAGTGGTACAGAAATAATTGTAGATGCCCAATTTAGATACGCAGAATGTCAAAAGTGGGTCTTTCTGTGGGGCACTGTGTGGTTCTCCGAGTCATATTGCTATATACATTTTAGGTGTTGTCATAGTAACTGCTGTATGTAAATGTGTATATTTGCTAGAATCTTTTAATGTACTGGTGGCCCATAATATGTGTGGTATAAATGTGGATGTCAGTGCTTTATTTAAAATCTATATAATATAGATTTTATGCATGTATAATATGTATATATATGTATAATATAGATTTTATGTATGTAACATGCCAAATTTTTTGGCATATGCATGTGTCTTTCTCTTTATGTTTACATGCACGTAGACATCCCATGTTTTATTTACATATTTTGTAATGACAAACATGAAACTTTGTTCCTCTAACATTTAATAAGGACTACTGTGATTGTATTTCCAAGTTAAAAAAAACAACCACCACCTATGTGCACTGGTTACTATGACAAACTCTTCAAAATACCTATACTTTTTTTAAAATGGACAAAGCAGTCTCCAAAAAACCCAAAATTGTAGTATATGATAGACTTTTTAATAAAAATGCGTTGTTTTAAATAAGGAATTGTTTGAATTATAGTGACGCGTCAAAATTATACGTATTTGACTTGCAGGAAGCATGAGAGCCCTTGATAGGCATGACACGGAGCTTTCCTTGCAAGAAGCCTTGCAGCCTTTCCTCATGAGGAGAAGCTCAATGAGGTGTTTGGTGAAGCTGAATGTGCACCGTGGCACCCCAGTGCTGTGGGGATACAGTGCGGTATGCGGAAGAAGGAAGGCAAAAAATACAGCTGGTCTTGTGCCAAGCGTCTTCCTGCTCTTTAATTGAACTTCATTTTCTGCCCAGCTCTTTGAAAGAATGGAGAATTGTCAGTAAATAAACGCGGAAACTATCAACGAGCCGTGAAAGGTAGCAAGGTATTTAGTCTGAAAGCCACGACTGACCCATGTTTAAGCAAAGCCTGAGCCCTGCTCTGAAAGTCAATTTATTTTTGCACTGAGTTGACAGTCAGACACCTGTGGCAGATTTTTCATAAGTTTTCAGAGACGTGAAACGCTAGGGCTCTTTCCAAAAGACATGGAGCAGTGGGTAGAGTTGAATGAATGACTCGGAGATTCAGGATAACTGACATTAATCACACTGATTTGCTGTGTGTCAAAATTGATGTTGCATAATAATATGGTCACAAATCTTGGGAAAATAATTTGCTCTGTGGCTGCTGAGGTCACTGTTAGGCTTTTTTTTATAAGTCATATTCCACCTATAAACATGATTCAAAAGACATTAAGAGGGTATTTTCGGGAGAAATCAATAAATTGGCATTTGAATGTTCACCCATGGGAGCACGTTAGGAAGTGATAAAAAAAATAAGTTCTCAGAGAAGGTGAACGCTATAGTTTTATTCATGGTGAGAAAAGATCTGAGCGGCCATGTTAGCACGTTGCAGAAGTTTGGGCCATAACTTTACCTCTGTTTTTCAGGTGACTGCAAAAACGTATCTTCTGATAGCTGAGCTGGGTGAGCCATCAAAGCTGTACCCAGGAGCTGGCGTTCTGCTTCTGGCTAGTGAATGACTTTTCAGGTGAAACAATTTTGTAGGAACAACTGGGTGCTTTTTTCACCCAAATTATTTTCTAAACTGGCTGACATTCAGGAGTAATACTTTTTCACCATAATTTAGAGAGCGTTTACTTTCTTCCTTTTACAATTTAAAATGCATAAAATAAGATTACTGTCATTAAAATTCAGACCAACTAAAGGACCTTTTCTTATCATCAAATTACCACACAATTGCTGTAAATCTGTACTGATTAGGAAATGGAATACACGCCACTTACTTCTTAAGTTGCATAAGTTAAAAAAACAGACCCTCAGCTGTATGATGGAAGGGGAGAAATGAGTTGAGAGAGTGAAGTAAATGCATTATTTATTTTTAGAAACAGTCTGAAAGAGTTCCTGATTTGTCACCATGGTGTGATAAAACTGGAAAATGTTTAACGTTTCTTCAAGCTGGTGTGCTTTTCAACTGCTTTAGGGAGAATATCACATGCTATTTTTTTGCTCTGCCTCTTCTTTTAAGAGCTTCCGGTCTAATCTCATTAAAATGTAGAAGGAAAATAGAACAAGAAGAAAACTAGAGATGAGAAATCCTTGGCAGTTCTTGTTCAGAGAGGGCTTTAGACATGAGAGAATGGTCATCTGGCAAGACCGACACGGTTTGGTTTAGCTCTGAAAACTTACAACCTACCTAAAGGAAGGCTTTCTTGTAATCATTTCAGCTTTTAATATACCGAGAATTGAAAATTATTTTGCATGCAGCTCTCTTGAGAGGAAAATTGGTAAGACAAATACATTTTTTTTTTGTAAACAAAGCAGATCAGGAGTCACAATCAGCACAGTTAGGACAGTATTCCAAGAGAAAAAAGCCTGAGAGAGATATGGGAAATCTACAGATTAGACTGCATCAAACAAAAGATGTTTCAAACCACTTAGTGACATGGACTGTTGTTTCAGTCATGAGTGCTGACAGTTTCCGAACTTATGGCAGTATAGTATTATGATGGTCGTGTTGACAATTACATTGTAAAGGCAAACCTAAGTATTTCCACTGAAATTATTACAGTCATTTTTATTGTTATTTTGTGGTGGGTGAAAAATAATATTTATTGTAACTAGAATGACAGATTTAATCATATACAAAAAGCAATAGTTAATATATGCAGCAGTTTATGTCTTTCAAATGGTAGGAAATAATTTCTTACAAAAATAGGGTTGATATATAATGTTCTTAGAAATATTTTAAAAAATTATATTGATATGAAGCCTTTTAGAGCCTCAAATCATACAGTCCATTTGAGTAATGGAAGGCAAAGAAGGTCCCCTTATGCAATTGTAAAAAGAAATGCATGGTGTTGTTCCTTCAAAAAAAAAAAGTTAGATACAAAGCAGCTGATAATTAAAAACCTTAAGAAGGCCATGCTCAGAAATTAAATAGAGTATCTGTCACTTGAGAAAAAAGAGGGGGATTTTTTTTTTTGTCAAATGAACTGCATGTTAATGGAAAAAGAAAATAAAATTATATGATGCTGTATTTTCTCAGAACATCATCACTATTTTTTCCTGTTTTAACGGCCTGCCTTTTTTAGTGCCTCCGGTATAATTTACTTGAATTTTCCCCGTTCTGTTTCATATTGTACTAGACATTTTTTCCTCATCTCTTTTATGGTTACACTTTGGACAAAGTGACAAAAATATTTTATTACTATCAAAAGTGGAAGATGCTTTGTTTTCTTATTGTAAAGAAATGAATTAGTCTTATCAAATGTGCCATATCAGTGGATCTAAATATGTTTTTTTTTTTTTAAATTTTTCTTCCAATGACAATTTATTATAATTTAAGTATTACCTAAACCAAAATATTTCAGCTTCAGTTCCATGAACTTCTCTGTTTGTTCTGCTGTCCGCAACTACCTTGAATGAGGGACTGCAAAATAGCCCATTAGTATGGTTTTATTTATATCACAATAATTGGGAATCTATGTATAAACACTCTTTCACAAATAATTGAGTCATCCTTACAGCTGCAAGTACAAGTTTGCCAAAAACCCACTCAAACTCAAGAATGGCTATTTGAGAATTTACCCCCCTCTTTTATAAATAGTTTGTGCAAAAGCTGATAATTCAAAGTGTAAAGGAGGCGACTGACATTTATATGCTAATATATTTTTTTAAAAATAGTCATAGGTTAGAGACTTTACTGTCTTCGTCCAACATAGATGACACTCGAGGATTTAATTGTAACCACCATGGTAAAAATTAGGGATGGTTTAGTCTGACTTGTGCAATGAACCCCGTGGAGCAATTTATAGTTGTATTTACTGTGCTTTTGATATAATTAGATTTATTTGCCATGGTCTTTGACAAAAGTCAGTGCTGTCACAGAAAGCAGGAATCCTACATCCTACAATGTTTAATGAATTTTTCCAAATATATGAGCTCTAATAAACAGTGCCCTCTCTCTCTCACTAGACTTTGCTTTGCCTAATAAGCTTATATGGAAAAGTCCATATCTACCCTGGACACCTGTGCATAAAACACCAAAGGAGAAGAAAGTGAATCTCAGTGTAATAACTTATAACACAGGATGTACTTACATTTTCATAATTACTCAAGCTTGTTTGACGCTGAATGTTTTACATTTTTAATTGAAAATCGTAGGAATATATTGGTATTTTAATAATTTTTGTCCGTACCATAATTCTTGACCATCAAGTCTTTCACAGTCTACCTGCTGGCCTAGATTGAGTAATTAACATGCTAAATTCAGTGCACCAAGTTGAAACTATTTGTTAGATGGTTTCACGTTGACATACTGCTTTGAAAGGGAGGCTCAGGGGCTTGTCTTATATTTCTTTAAGTGGATTGTTTTTCCATGGTGAAAGTTGATAAATCTCAGCTTGCTTCCTAAGCTTCAGTCAGAAACGTTAAATAGAAGCATGCAACACACACAGAGCCAGATCTAAATTAATATTTAAAGTAAATAGTGTTGCAGTGAGAGAGAGATACTAATTGGCCTAAAAGTTACAAAGTTCCTGTTGAAAGCAAAACTTACTATAATCAGCAGAGGCTTGGAATTTTATTATTTGCATATGATAGTGTCCACAGTGGGCTAGCAATGCATGGTGTGGAAAAGTATTCACCTTATTACAAAGACATTGCACATCAAAAGGCAGGTACAGAAGATAAAAACTCTAAATCTGGTGCCTACAGGCTCTCTGGTCCAAGGCTTTTATTGTCTCCTGAGACACACTGCAGTAATGATCCGTCAAGTCGGATCAGCAGAAACCGAGTTTGGAGAGAACTCGGAGAGAAACTCCTTTGGAATAAGTGTCCAGGGAGAAATTAGAGTCCTGCGCCAAATACGTTATTTAAGTAAAGATAACACTGGTGCGTTTCAGGCACAAGTTAAATATAAAACTATGACATAGCTCATAAATTCATTAAAGATACGTTGAACTTTTGTCCTCCTAACTTGAGCCTAAATCATCTCTCCAATAGAACCGCACAGTGGGAATCTACATGCTGCTTGGAAACCCCTTTTTTCCCCCCAGGCATTCACTGTACCTACTTGCCTGTTTGGTTTCCAGCTCCTGGAGATTTTAACTCCTGACCTTTATTTCTGTCCCTACATGTGTTCCTTATTATCTTTTGATTTAGTATTGTAATGCTTTAACCTCCAGTTACAAATAGTAATGCCCCTTCCTCAGACTGATGGATGTCTTCCTCTGCTTTAATCATGAAACTGCTTTCCTATTCTCATTCCTGTTTTAGCACATCATCTTCATTATGGAGGGTTTTTTTTTCAAATTAAATACACTTATTCTGATTCTGCTCTTGTCTGTTATTTGCCTATTCACTTGCGTAAGTTCTGCTCACTTTGGATGCCTCTGTCTTAGACTTACATCTGCATGCTGTTACATGAACTGCTTCAGCTGGAAGTGTCATCTCAGAGTTACGCTGTAGGACATCTACTCTGTCCTCCCCCATCTCTCTTCTCAACACCTTTTGGAGTTCTAAAAGAAGTCGGCTACCAAGGGGATGTCTAAATTGAACACCCCGTTGGAGATGGGCAGGCTTGTTTGTAAGAAGATTTTAAAAAAAGAACGGTTAAACATTCAGATAGTTGTAAGCCATCAAAATGAACATCTATCTGTTTTGCTGCGCTATCTGATCACAGTTAGTTTGGTTCTTCCCACTCGCACACCATCATACTGATCCCTCTCCCTGTCTTGTTGATGCTGTGTCTCAAATTGTAGCATATGTTATTCAGGATAGAGACTGTATTTATTTACAGACTCACTCCTAAGAGACCCACAGCCTTGATTAAACGCATTGGATGGTACAGCAATATAGATAATAATTGCAGTTAAAATGAAGGTCCTAAAAAAGCTTCTTAGAGGGAAGGATCTACTCCACAGCCAAATCTTTTGTACTTTTCCACCGTATTTCAGGTTGAATCCTGCAAGGGTTCAACTTTCTGCGGCCTATTGGACTCCCAGTTGCACCTTGCAGAACTCTTCATCTCAACAGAGAAGAGAGGAGTCTCATTTTTATTTTCCTTTTCAGATAAACTTGAAAGGTCTGAAAATCATGTTGATCATATATGACTTGCCATGTTGAAATAAGAGTGATTTTTGCATAAGATTTTGCAAAGATTGTACTGCAATCTTTGTAGCAGTGATGGGGGGGGAGAGAGGAGTAATGCTTACCTTTAAAAAAACCACAAAACCCAAAAAACACTCCAGGAGAATAATTTTTAGATGGCATATGTGCAAAGGGAATTACAGCAGCAGTGGTAGATTACAGTGCATCTTGTTAATGCTTCAGTACTTAACCTCTAGGAATCATTTTGAATTAGAACTGAAAATGAAAAGATAAAAATTGGAAGATATTTTCTTCAGATACTGGAGAGGTCATTTGTGATATTCTAATTAAATCAGCAAATGCTTTCCCTGGTATCAGTGGCAGCAAAGCTAAAAACACGTTCCTGCTTAATAGTTTGACAGATTTCATCACAAGAAGTGACAAGAGCTGAGCCAGAAAAGGGAGAGGCACTCATTGTTATTTAAGCAATAACAGTGAAGGCAATGTAGCGTAGCAAAAAGAAGGAAAGCACTTTAATTTACAATAAATTTGCAACACTGACTTTGTGTCATGTTTTTGCCATCTTGGCAGAGGATATTAGAATCTTTTTCAAAGGAAAAAATCTTCAGTTCTGTTGTTACTTAAATGTTCTTTGGGATAGAATAGTTTTAAAATGTAGTAATGGTGTTTTGACATTTAGTTGCAGGATTTTTGTTTTTTTCTAAATAGGATTTGCATAATCATAGCTACATAAAAACAGAGAAAATATGAAATTACACCTTTTATAAATAAGCGCATCTGGTGGAGGAGATAAAAATACAAGATGGCTTAACGTTTCCATTAGCTTATCAAGTGCTAGAATGCTGCAATAGTGTTATTGACAAAATTCGTAGTTTGTGTTTAACATTCAAGTCCTAGAGAGTACCTGTTCTCCAGAATATGGGCGCTTTTCCATTTACGTTAAAAACATAAAAGTAATTTTACATACTGTGAACTCAAGTACAGATTTAATCTGGCTTGAGGATTCAGTGAGATGAATTAGACAGACCACCGTTAACGTTGTGGACCAGAGGAGGTTATGAAACAGTGCAAATGACCACAGATAATATAATAAGAAAGACCTCTATGTAGTGATTGCTAGAACAGGAGGTAATCTTATGACACCTCCTCTGCCGTGTTCCTCCTGCTTTAAAAGGAAGGAAATTGGCTTTGACCATTTGCTAGGGAAAACAAGAATTTTCCTTGTTCTATTTAGTTTAATTTGCATTTGGCCTAAATGTTATTTGTATTCTTGTATTATGTGCTATTGTATATTCCACCTTGTAAATCAGGAACTTGGCCACCTGCAGCGATTGAAAGGAAAACTCTTTCACGCACTTAAGATACAGAAAAAAGGTATCACTCACCACTGGCTAAGTCGCCACATACCGTGTAGGTGGAGCGTGCATTACAAAGAGCTTTACTTTTCTTTGTAAGTGCCACAGAATGCAATTTTTTATGAGTATCAGAAAAGGCCACGTAAAAGTAACTGAGCAGTCTAAATTTTTTTTTATTTTTTTTTTACTATACGCACAGTGTATGCGCGCTGCAGTGTGATTCAGGTGCCGGTGCTGCCTTATTTGCTCTCCTTTTGTGTAGGTACAACAGCAAGTAGTAAAACTTTGCCCAGAAATTTTCTCAATTCTTCCTGCTTGAAAGTGTTAATAAGTATCATCTTTCCAAAGAGATTTTGTCTTGCTGGAGGGTTTTTAACTGAACCAGTGTGGCTCTTTAATATCTGAAACTATTTTAGCTGTGGTATTACTCAGCCTCTGACCCTATATGCCAAATGGAGTCTAACCGAACATACAAATCCTTCTTTTTCTAAATAGTAAAGCTCAAAATTATTGCTGAGAGATTATTCCTTATGTAACAAGACATGTGTAGGATATGTAGTGAAAACTGTTTTGAGAGATCGGAAGCAAATTTTCTTCTGTTTCTGTTGAATGTCGGACAGTCTTTGCTAATTCATGTTTTCACTAGAAATCTAGATGAAGTTTAAGACATGAAGTCACCAACAACATGTTTATTTATATTTGGTAAGTTAGCGTGGGTTGTTGCGTTGCTGAAATCTGCTACAGTTAGAACCCTGGAGCAATTATGCTACTAACGTGGGCATCTTCTGCCATTTCCAAGGTGCCCTTGGTTAGCTGAGGTATCATCACAGAGCTACCAGATATGGCATAGGACCTACAGGAAAACTATCCCTGTGATGCAGCTACTAGGTGGTGCCCTGGGGCAAAGAAATTACTCTAGATGCCTATGTGTTCATTTAAAATGATTCCACGATTGTAGGGAGAAACTTGAAATTGTGGCATGCCTGTAGTCCAGAACCCCTAAAATAAAACATCATTCAGGTTACTCCAAAAGAGTTGATAGTTCATATTTTCAGTTTGGAAACTTTTTCAGAAAGTTTGGAACAGAAGTATTTGGGTAGCACGTTATGGTTAAATGTAGTAGATAACTAAGGCTTGGACAACATTTTTTCAGTCCCATCTCATATTTTTTTTCTCCATATATTGGTAAAAAGTTTTCCCTCACCTTTTTGTTCTTTGGGATTGGTGTTTTGTTTTGTTTTTAATTTTTTTTCCCATTTGTAGTCTGTGTAGCTTCTATCTCCATAAGCAGAAGATGATCTTTTTTGTCTGAAATTATTTAATTTTCAGGTAGAGGATGTTTATAGCAGGACATTGGTACAAACAAAATCACACTTATTGTGCCCAAGTGTGTAACGGCTGTGTTGTATTTTGCAGAAGCTCTGCAAACATGGTGTTCTAAGCGTAAATAACCGGCATGGTACATAGTTCCTTTTTTGGGAACCAATTTGGTAGAGACATGACAAATTATAACTGCAGCTGGTGTATAGTGAAGCTTCTTAAATAGACTTCCTGTAAAAAAAAAAAATCTTTTTTTTTTTGGCATTTTTAATGTAAATAAGTACTGGTTTATTTCAGCAAGTTAAAAATATAAGTACTTAAATGATAGAACTGCCAGTTTAGCTTGACTTTCAGACTCAGCACTCTTCCATAATGAACAGTGTTATTCCGGATAAACTCCAAGACAAACAGAACTATGCGAGAGCTGGGTGAAGAGCACAAATTCTGTTTCATAGAAAAAATCAGAATGTAAAGTTTTTGCTCCAAATTAGAATTAGAGTCCAAAATACGTTCTGTAGAAAATAAATGAGCATTCCGAATCCCCTGTAGTCATGCGCTTCAGTAATGCTTCAGTTGGAGGAGAGATACTCACCTGTGAAGTCAACACAAATAACTTTTGAATGTTCTAGCATTTCTTTTGATGGTTTTACTCTGCACATAGGTCAGAACCTTCTGCCTTCAGTTTCAATGGATGGTAGGCTATGGGATGGTTATTAAATGCTGTTAATGACCTCCTTTCAAACTTGTAAAGGGTTTTTTTGGGTAATCAACCTCTCTACGCACTGATCTATCATAATATGCTGCTGGGCCTGTCTCTCTCTTCTCCCAAGATGACAAGTATTCAGGTTGAGTTGTAATTTCTAGCTCCACATTCATAATCATAAAACTTTGAATTTAGGCTCAGCCCTTTTCTCCTAAACTTGGAGAAGACTGAGGGCTCTCGTTGGTATTTCACCTGGACTTAGTGCTCACCATGACTGTAAGGAGACATATTTTTTGCTGCTAAGATGGAAGTATCTATGTGTGGTGACATTAAGCTCAAAAGCTCTTACATCCTTGTCAGTGTTCATGGCTCTGGGGAATAAGAGATTGTGGTTGTTCTTAGTTCTGAAAGCAGAATATCTCATAAAGCCGGGAATATGCTTTTCATTATTTTTATTTTAAAAGTCGTAATATTTATATCACTCATCCAGTTTGCAAGTTCTCCGTGTGAAATAACATGGTTACCATGTGTTTGGAAACAGTTACTGCAATACTCTGGGTTGCCATGGTGTTTCCCTACATACAGTGCTCCAAATGCTTATGGCTTCATATGAAAGTGCTCACTTTCACACATTTTCAGCTGTTAACATTGTGTTTGTCACTGTGTATACTAGGAACTAGTTGTAAAACTCCCAGGAGGTCTGGAGTTGTTAATCCGGATGTCTTATCAGCTTGTTCTCTGTGGACATCAGCAGTGATATTAATATTCAGTTTCCCATCTATTTCCTCCATCGTTATCTCAAAAAACTTGTCTAATAGTTTAAATGTATGTTTAGGATAATGCCAAAATAAACACACTATATAAATATGTGATGCTATTTATGCTTCAATAAATTGTTTGCACTCAAGATAATTTGAGATTTTTGTCAAATTCATGTAACCACCCAATACCAAAATAACATCGCTTTTAAATTCCAGTAGATATCCATGTTCATGACAATAACTGTCAGCAACGGACTGAACAATATTAAAGATATTCTTTCTATTAGATAGAAATAACAAGTAAATTGGTACTGCACAGTCTTATATATTCTACTAAACAAATATAGCGGGTCAACATAATTTGACAGTTGCTTTGGGCCAGTTAGGTAGCTGATTTGCAGAGAGTAAAGGAAGTGAAAGAAAAGATAGAATCCTCTTTCTGTTCAAGTAATCAGCAAAGCCTACGTATACTTTTGGACCTGAAGGATACCTCAGATGTTTTCTCCGTGTGTTTCTCTGTGAACAGATATTTTAGAATGGCTTTTCTTATTCACTAGACATGCTTCATTTGAATGTTAAGGACTCTACTTTCTTTTGGTAATAGACAGTTATTTAATTATTTTTTGTTGCTGTTGAGAGAGTCATCATCAGCATGGGGTAAGCTATGTTCTGTTCTTTCATGTGCACTAGTGGCTATTGTGCAGGCTTCATGGTTGTTATCCTTTGAGCATGATCTTGTCCATAGATTTTTTTTCTAATATTTTAGCATGGAAGCCATCTTTTTATAATTTTTTTTTCCTGTTTATTTTCCCATTTTTCTTATTCTAGAGCTTTTACATTTTTGAGGAATAAGAAAGTTTGGATGGCACCATGGCTAACAACTTTAAAATTCTGAGCAACAGTTTCAATCAGAGCTTTAGGAATATGTTTGTGAAATTTGCATAGTGGAGGAAAATTACATATTCACAGAACAGTTACTGAAAAATACCCTGGAGTGATTATGCAGGTCCTTGCTCTTTGATTGGCTAATGATAGGTTTCAGGCAATCACAGTAAAGGGAATGGCACATTATGCGGTTATTTCAAAATTAACTTGTGCAAATCAGACATCTATAGTCAATCAGAATGCAGGGAAGTAGATAAATTTTGAGAAAAGAAATAGTAGAATTATTTCAGTAAAGTAACAACCCTTGTGATCAGAAGTGATTGATGTGTCTTTTCTGAAACTTTGAAAAAAAAAAAAAAAAATCATCTTCCAAGAATGAGAAAGCATGGAGAATATCAGTGTAAATGTTAGGTCAAACTATATATAAGTGTTTTGGGGATTTGGAAAAAGATATACCATCTTTGCCAGATCTGTGTACATGTTTACTTTAAAAGAAGAACAGGTTTTAGTTTTGATGTTAATTCAGAGTATAAAACAGACACTCAAAGGCTTTGAGATTACATTTTGTGGTGGGATATTCTCACAGTGAAGAAACCATTTCCCTTCGTGTCTCTGTTCCTTTGCCTGGACACTGTTTGAATTTATTTTTCCTGAAATTTTAAGTGGGACAAAAAGTCCAGGTAGCTATTTGAATTTATTTTTCCTGGAATTTTAAGTGGGACAAAAAGTCCAGGTAGCAACTTGAGCAGCTAGGCAATATACAAATATTTTAGAGGTTAATTTGTTATTGCTACTTTCATTCATTGGTTTTGCGTGGATAAGATCAAGGAAATTATGCGCCCCAAAAGTTGCGCTAGTAGTAGTTACAGGATGCTAAAAACTGCGAGGACGTCATTATCTAATCTACTGCTAGAAGGCAGGCTGTTTTCTCAAGAATCTTATGGATAAAAAAAGTTCAATTAGTAAGTGCATTCCGAGAAACGGATGGCAAACTTATGTAATTTGAAGGTTAATACCCACAAAAGAATTGACTAGAAAGAGGTGTTATTCATATTGTGTTTGACACATGGAAGGTGACTTAAAATTGCAAACCAAGGTTGGTTTATCCCCAGACCTCTCTCTCTCATTTTCTTGTTCAGACTCTTCCTTAATTTCATTAAATCAATACTGAAAAAGAAATACTGATTGTTCTATGCATACAAAAGCATATATTTAATTCATCCCCTGTAAAGTTCATCTTGGAAAACAGTCATCCAGTTCTAAGTGCTGGTAAATTATTTGCATTTTTAAAGCAGGGGAGACCTGTTTTTTAAGTCCCATCAACTTCCTATTTAGTGGTGCTGGCTGTGAATGGCTTTTGATGTTACTTTGGATAAATGGGGTCAAAGAGAATAGCAGTTTTGCTGATTTGATACTCTCTGCCTATTTGAATCGTTGAACATTGGCCCTCTCTGGCTTTCGATGTGATGATTTTGTTTAGCTTTGGTTTTGAGATATAGGTTTACCAGAAAATTGAGTCCAAGTGTGAATGTATAAGTAATGGGTGAATAATGGAGACCTACAGATATGTAGAGCAGAGACAGTGTATCTCACCGTGTTAATGAGTGCATTATTCCAAGTATGGTTTGCAATGTGCTAAGTGTAGCTGCTGCACCTAATATCCTTCTAGAGTCTTGTGTGGGACGTTTAGACTCCAGAAATCTGATTCCAATTTTAAATGTAATGCTGAAGTAAGTTGTGCCTCCTCCTTAGTGTTACAGATAGTCTATGCGCTAATTATGTAACTAGTTTGAAAGTTCAAAGGTCTGAAAAGTAAATCTGTGCATGTGGTATCATCTTTTGACTAGAATAATGAATTTCTCATATATGGATTTAAGTGAAATAAATTGTGCATGTTTATACCGAAATAATGTTCATAGATGTGCAAACAAAAATTACAGGTAATGGCTAATTACCTTTAAGCCATTGTCTTCACCATACTGCAGGCATCTTGCAAAATCAGGATTCTAGATACATTGAGAATTCAGCACTGAATTTGCTGGCACAATATTTGGCCTTCAACAGAATCAACACACATCAAGTACAGAAGACCAACGACTCTTTACAGTACTGCTTTTTACCATCTCATCATTTTGCTGTGAGTCTCACCAGGTGTAGTATCTTTGCTAAGCTGGGAATGTTGGGGGAAGTAGCATGAGCGGTAGGCACACAGAGCTCTGGGTTTGGAAGAACAAGTCTTTACTGGAGTGTCCCTGTGCTACTTTTGGGATGCTAGCAACCAGAATGAATTAGCTACAGGGAGAACGCACATAAAAGCTGGATGAACTAGTTTATCCTTTCATCAGGCTGTCTTTAGGATTGCATTCGGGTTTTTGGGGTTTTTTTTTGGTAGTCCCTGGAATACTATTTTTTTTCTGGGAAAAATCCAGAGGAGACAACCCTCAAGATTTTTGCAGTTTTTTCTCTCCAGCCCTGTTCCATGAGGTAGAACATTCTCAGAAGGACTCCACAGCTCCTACAGGTATAACCCATACTGTTGTTGGGAAGATGAAAGTCTAAAACTGTCTTCATTTCAAAATTCAAACTTAAGTTTGAAGATTAAGTCCGGTTCAGTGGCATAAATTGGTGACGGTTTGTATTTTTAAATATTCTTTCTCTGTGTCTTAGATTGATGTTTTATCCACTTAAAATGATTTGGAGTACAATATGTTGTAGATTTAATGACATTTAGCATATCGAGCTAGCTTGATTGACTTCTTTTCTGTATTCCTTTCAATGTTTTTATTAGCAGATGTCTTCAGTGAATACACATTCTGTAGATAGATTGTTCACCATGAGGAGGAATGTAGAAAGTAACACAAAGGCCAAATTGTGTTATTGTAGCGCCATGGAAATATGATTGCAAATCAGTTACTTTGAAGGGCTTAAGTGACTGGGATAGCTTAGAATAAATTGCTATTTTAACAGCGCAAAGGTGCTGGAATCTGCTCCCTTGCACGTTATGCTGTAGTACAGCATAGTTCAACTTCCTTTCCAATGAGCGTTGCCACTCATGTTCCTTTATGAAGACATTAAACAATAACTGAAACTTAATTACTGTTTGAATGGCACTCAAATGGCTGTGATTTATGATGGAAGGTTTTCCTATTTGTAGTCCATCAGTTGTCATTATAAAATATTCCTGCACTCTTTGGTGTTTTGACCAATATTTGGGTAAGTAGTACTGCTACTACTTGCCACAGAATTCCAGTGGGCCAGACTGGTAGTCCTCTTTTTTGCCTTGGCTAGCAACTAGGTAATGCCTTTCCCTTGCATATTGGAGAAACTGTCATTCCTTTCCATTTCTGAGTTTTGTCATATGTAACATAATTGACCAAAAATTCAGAGTTCAGAAATGACATCAAAATTTTGCAAATGATACTTACTGTAAAAAACCCTACAGAGACTTCAGTGCTAAATTAGAAAAATGCCCTTGCATGACCCAGTTTCTGCTCTGTAAATATTCATAAAACCATGGTAAGAAAGTGCGTCAGGCAAAGGCACAGGCCTATTCTGTAGAAATGGCAAAGAACGAACAGAAATGGAAATTGTGAATAGTGCCATGAATATTTGCACAGACAAATTCAATTAGTATCAACAGAAAGGAATGTCGGTGTTACGAGAATAGCTGAGAGTCATGCACAGCAGGAGAAGGGGGCATGAGTAGGAAGGGTGAGTGCCTATAGAGTAACACTAGGTGATTTTTTGTCATTGTATTTTATGGTAAGTTGGGGGAGGAAGAATGGACTATCCTTGTGAATGTCATCTTTGGTTGAGATTACATCATGTTAGCCAAATTTCTGTATGCTCTGCTTATCCTGCCAGTACCAAATTGTTTGGACTAGAAAGGTTGCAAATCTTCATTCATTATGGCTGGGTTCATAAGTTGGAATAAAATCAAAATATAAGTACCTTTGAAAAGAAAAAACGAAAGTTAGTGAGTAGAACAGGATTCGTTATTAACAAGTTGAGACTTGTTGATAGTACGTAGGCTATACATTCATTCATTTTTGTAGTTATTCATACTTACTTTGTTTTTTGAGTACACAGAGGAATAGTAAGTGAAGTCCTGTTATTCACAAAGGGAGTCCTCATGCATTGCTGCTAATGTTCAAGCCTTTAAAAAAAGTTGTCATTGTGTAGTTCAAGAGAACATAAAATGCTCGGTATTTTTAAGTAGTAAAATGCCAAAGAAAAATGCCAATTCCACAGATTATTTTTTTTTGATCAGCTGTCTGCAGTGAATGTAAGGTTATGGAAAAAAATGATAAAAGAAATACGGATTTACCACCATTCCTCTTGCTTATCTCGTAAAGTAGCCGTTACAATCAAATGCTGCCTAGTTATTGTCAGGTTCTCCCCCTACTGTTTGTAGTAGCCTTAGAAGAAAATCCTCTGTATTTTATCATTTAAAACTCCTTTACATGTAAGCTTGCCTACAACAAAGGCAGGAGAGTAATTTTAATCAAATGTGCAATATTAGATGCCAATTGCAGCTCATAATAAAGCTTGAGGAAAAAAACCCCACAGTTTACCACATGGTTTCCTAAATGCTAAACGTGCATTTTAATGTGAACGGGAAGAGCAGCGAGCTCTCCTGTTCTTAAGCGACACTAAACCCAGGGGCTCCAGTACGCCGCAGCCGAACGCCTCGTAGAATGCAACGTGAAAAGCTGCAGATTAACTGTATTTAGATGCACTGATTTGATGTAACATCAGCTTGCTTGAATTAATGTCCTGTGACAAGCCCTTCCTTGCAAACCTTTAGAAGCAAACTGGTTCTTTGTCTACAGTTTTAAGCTTGGCTACAGCCTCTGGTAGATTCTGCATTGTTTCTCACATACTGTTTTTTGGACAAAGTCGAATCATCATCTATGAAGGACTAACTACCCAAAGGGTATAAACCCAATTGGTAGTGGTTTATTCAGCTTTGACACTTCTCAGTGTGATCCTTACTGCCTTTTGTAAAACAAGCAGGCAAGGGAAAGGCTCCAGAGACTTTCTTCTATTCATTTCTGTAATAGTTTTCTTGCCACGGGAGGCTTAAGAAGATTTGTACTGCCTGCTTTCTTTTCATTAGCACTGAGTGCAATGCTGTTGGGTAAGTTAATGTGTGAGACTATAAAAAGAAAAGCACAAGAAACTGAAAAAAAAAAAAAAGGTGTAGATTCTCATTAATCCATTTTTAATGTTGTTTTTCTTGATTTATTCTGTATGGTGTGCAGAGAAAAAGAAAGTGACGTGTAACAGTTGAGATATTTTCAGTTGTTCTCAGCCAGACAGAGAATTAGAATCTAGCTGTAGTCTGTTTCTTGAATGCAATACTGTGCTTCACTGGTTTTTGGCAGCAGCATGTTAAAATTCTTGTTATTAGACCGACAAAGAAACCTGATTGAATTTTCAACACAATCATACTTCCTGTCATGAAATGTAATAATATTTAATGATTTCTTTGTATTTCTGTATGCAACAAAATGCATCAATCTTTGAGCCTTACTTTGACCACTATATTGTACTAACCTCCTATATTTAAATTACTGTTAAATGTTTTACATTGTATTTCATTCTGAATGTTAACTTTAATGAAAACTGAGCATGTTTGTTAAGAAAACCCCAAAGTTTGGCAAATGGATTTATACTTTCCTCAGTAGAATAGCTATTTGCATCAGATTTAAATTTGACCCTGTATAGAAGCGCTTCAGTAGTCAGTTTTGTGTGTTGTGACAGTTAATGTTTAGATCTAAGCTATGTGTACACATGATGGCTTTTTAAAAGAAGTAATACCATACCATCATTATTATTATTTTCCCAAAAATTCTGGGTTCGTAAAATTTGCTACGAACAATGCAGAATAGGTAATGAATATAAATTAGCCTTGGAGAATAACCCTTTCAGAGGGCAAGTAATACAGTTTAAAATTTGTATCTGATGGATTGATGGATAATAACTTATAAGGGACATATATGTGTTAAGAATGAACCTGATGATAAATGTTAATAGTCATTAAAAGATTACTGGATGCTACATCTTTGAACTTTTTAATCATGCTGCTCATCAGCAACAAATGTAATCTTCTTTAATATTTTTGTTATCTGGTGTATTATGCATGTTTGTTGTCTTTTCTTTTTTTCCCTCAACACACACTTAAACTTCTCTTCTGGGATATAAGGAATACAATAATGACTTAGAACTGTTGTTTTTTTTTTAAAGAGGGTAAGCACAACAACTGTTCTCTGCCTGGTAGACAGTTCAAGATTTATACAGCAATTCTTAGTGAAATGTATACAGAAAGTGTTTGGGTTTTTTTAAATGCGAAGTTTTATTGTTGTTTTTTTTTTCCAGACAGTTACTAGTATACTCTTTGCCATTTTGAAATATTCAAGCAGAGATAACTGGTGATAGATGTAACTCAGTACTATTTCATATTTATAGAAATCACATTACCTCCAGCCACACTTGTCAGCAACTCTGCTCTTTTGATTCCCAGTTGCCCAAGAACTGTAGCTTGAAGCATTCTCAGTATGTGATACTATTAATCAACAAACCTATTATACTCTGTTTTATTTTTACTTGCATGCACATGACTACAAATTACCAGTCGCGGTTTTTCAGGCCTCAGAAAACTACAGTCACTGCTTGATGGTTTACTTGTATTCTATTTGTGGCATTTTAATAAGACAGAGACATGATTCACTGGAAGCTTGCATAGATCATAGCCTAAAAATGCCCTTACTCATAAGAAGGTGTATCGGGAAGTAAAGCTTATTTCTTAGAGAAGCCTTTAGCTCTCAGCTGGAATTTATTATAATTTTGTAAGATGCAGTTCTTTATTTTTTTGTACAGAAGGTATGCCTTTTCCCATAGGTGACCTTACTGGTGTTTTGGTTTTGTTAGCTACAATAGCTCAGTAATGATTTGGAAAAGAGAAATTCTTGCCAAATCTGAAAGTCTGCTCGATTGTGGTGCAGTTACAGTTTGCTGACCAAATTCTATCAGCTAACTCCAAGATCTTGTTCCCTGGCATAATAATCAGAACCTCTCTAGATAGCATGTGTGAGCAACCATACATACAAACAACACATGAACACATTTTTAGAAATTTAATATATTAATCTGTTGCCCTCCTTATGAAATGTCCATTAGGGCTGTCCCAACTATTGACTTTTTCTTTTTCCCCTGACTTTTATTGTGTGCGTCGATCTATCTTCATTAAAAGTTTTTTCCCATGGTAAGCATCTTGCATCATTCAAGTCAATATCACCTTTTAGCACCTGAATAGAGTCAATTTATCACTGTATTATCTTTATGCAATACTCCAACTGCAGTGTGGAAGGCAGAGGAAGAAGGGAGAATTGCCACAGTGATCCAAGCTTGAAGTTTTGAAGCCTACCCTGTAGAAGTGGGCAGTGACATAGAGGTGCTTATACTCAAAAAGAATTCAGCATAATTCTCATTCACGCCACCTTTCAAATATTTTGGAAAGCATTTCACTTAAGAAATGCAATGTAGTACCTTGAGAATGCCATTTGTAAACTAATAAATATGCTAGGTGTATTTCTGCTGCTGCAAGCAATTATGTGGGCTTTTCTTTTTTCCCTTTAAAGGTCCTTGCTACAAACAGTTTTTTATAAGACAATTTATAATTATAGAAAAAAAAAAAAAAGTCTTTTCCATAGCCTTTCAGCAGAATATAACCTCTAATAATTTTTTGGAGAGACTATTTTTAACAGTCTCCAAGGACTCTGATCAGCGTTCTTTATTCAGTCAAACTCCCATTGAGTTCAGCAGGCATTTTCATCATTAAAAGAACCAGTAAGGAATGTTGAACGCAGTTAGCTTATTCAAATGCAAGCAAATCTTTTAGGTTATATTTTCATAGGGGAATTAACAATCTAGTTATTACACACAGAAGTAGTCTAAGCTCTCATGCGGTATCTGCGTGCCAAAAAGATGGCATCTACTATTTTAAAGCTATTTGTTATTTTGACAGTATGGCTCCAGGCTACATTGCACTGGATAAGCCCTTAATTTTATGTAACAAATAATGAAATATTGCTGCTTCACTGCCTCTCTTCAAATGATTAAAAGAGATTAACTTTGCTTAACATCACTCTAAATTAATTCCTGATGATATACCTGCTATTGAATCCTACTGTCAATTTTTGAAATATGTGTATGGGATTTTTCTGCTCCCTATAACATCGTCCTCATTATAGCACAACGAATGAAGAGCTAGTCATCTTGTCATATGATGTGACACTTTTTAAGGAAAAGAATGATCAAGAAATTGGCAAGTAGCTTGCGAAAGAGTTCCTGATGTTCCCTGTGTTAATCAGGTGACTACCAAGGGGACAGGGAGTCTGGAGAGGACAGTTATAGGGCCACAGAAACTCCCAGAAAGGGAATGAGAAAGCCTGCATGTACCACTGTATGTCTCAAAAGAGAAGGCTGAAGAGTTTTGAACGAGGACAGAGAAGTATGGGAGACTGAAGGAGACTTCGTGAGCTAGCAAGCTTGCCTGAATCCTCAGACATTGAAGATGTCCATTACTTGGAGTCCATTAATGTAAGATTATAGCCCAAAGGAGGAGATGACACGTGAGAAAGGCTTTCCGGAGATATGAAATGGGTCTCCCAGAGGTAAGAGTGGAGCTAGGAATCCATATACATTGGAGGAGAAAGAGTTTGGGTCCACTTTATAAAACCCCAAAGATGATGTTTTGTACTGTGATTTGAAAATTCCTTAGTAAGCCATGACATCAGCTGAAGGCCCAGAATGTACCTGCAGGACCATCTATGCCATTAGGGAATATTACAGGGTAGACACATGCAGATGGATTCCAGTTCTTTCTGCTCTCCAGGCTAACCAGAAGTGATCCATCTTTAATCTGAAAGTGATGTGCTGTCACCAACTAACTTTCTTGTGTCATGCCATGACAAATTGGCTAGACAGATTCTGGGCTGGAGCTCTTTGGATACCAGCCAGATTGGAGAAAAAGCAGCAGGGTAGACTTTCCCCATATTATCCTGGACATCCCCTTGTGCAGTGTGGTGTTTCTTTGAAAAAACTGCAGACAGAACTGTCTAGATTATTGAAGTAAGCAAGAGAAGCACAGTCTATTAATTCTTTCAAAGGAAGTTGGATAAGCTTTTTTAATTCAAGTGTTTAGATAAATTCTGTTTATGTAAAGAAGATACTATCAGATAAAAGTGGGATTTTCAATTTCGTATCAACACTCCTCTATTGTAGGATGAAATCTTATTTGTCTTCTATTAAAGCAGGGACTTTAAATTTTCAACTGCAATATGACCATGCTCAGATTTCAGACTTATTTCTATCAAGAACTGTCTGGCCATCTATTGGATACTCTTGCAAGAGCTGGCTTTCTTGACTTGCAAAAATTGATTAGGGAATTTTCTTGTAAGGAAGAGAAGATGATAAATGGTGATCAGATGATTTCTCTTTTAATAAGGAGATGATGTGGGTTGCGGAAAGGTAGGTAGATAGGATGCTGAGGAGGAATGCTGGTTAAGGGCACAATTTATTTGCATTGTTAAAAACCATAAAATTTGCTAGGTTAAGAAGACTTGAAAAACAGAGTTTTTAATGAATGTGATGGGATTTATTTTTCATTGCCTTTGGAGGTGTCAAATATATGAGTGGAATTTGCGGTATTAAAGATAAGTTTCATCAAGGAACAAATTTTCTACACCATATGAGAGAGATGTAGTGGGAACCTTTATAATTAAAGGCATTACATCTGTGATGCTTGTTGAGTTGTTCAGTACTGTATTGAAGATAAAAGTGTTCTTTCAGATGTATTAATTTACTCTGCGGCATCTTGCCCTATTGTGATGAGAAGAGAATGCTGCAAAAAGTGAAATTACTCTGGCATATTATTGGGATGCTAACTTCATCTTTGAGAATAAGACAGTTCTTTGTACAACTCTTTTTTATGAAACTTCGCTTCTTACTAATAATGGCATAATCAGCTCTTGATCTGCACTGGGGTTTCTGTTTCAGAGCTCCGACTGGCCTACTCCTAGCAGTAGTTTAAGACAAAGGATGTTTATTGCTTATATGAGCCAGGCCTGTGCTTTCCAGGATTTATTTTGAAGTCCAGCTGGAGACTACTCTTTCTGTCTATATTCTGCTCATCTCTTTCTGATGATGATGATTTTCTTGGTGATTCCTCAGACATTTATTCTCCAGATGATTGCTCCTGTCTTCTTTTCCTTCCTCTAGAGCTACATATAAGAGCAGTTGCCGTTGCACATTCTCCTCCTGTACCGCCATGTGCTGTGGATAGCATAAATAACTTACAGACATAGTTTATAGACTTAACATTTGAGATCAGGCTCTTCTCGTATTTACTCTGCCACATGACAGAAACAGTGTAAATAAAAATGGGAATGAAAAGGATTACTATGTGGTTCAAAAAAAGGAAATGCTAACCAGCACCAAAATCAAAGCTGGAATGCATCTCTCATGAACCCGAGTCCTTTATGTGAGATGAAAAGATGATATATGTATGTATTTGTATATCTCTCATGTAAAGAGTATATATAGCTCATATGCTTTAGATACATAGTAAACAAGAACAACTGCTGGCTAAGAGTAACTATTCTCACATGGGGAGAGCCGTAGATGTCATCTACCTTGACTTTAGCAAGGCTTTTGACACTGTCTCCCATAACATCCTCATTAGGAAGCTGAGGAAGTATGGGCTAGATGAGGTGATGGTGAGGTGGATCGAGAACTGGCTGTGTGACAGAACTCAGAGGGCTGTGATCAGCAGCATAGAGTCTAGTTGGAGGCCTGTAATGAGTGGTGTCCCTCAGGGGTCAATACTCGGTCCAATTTTGTTCAGTATATTCATTAATGACATGGATGACGGGACAGAGTGTATCCTCAGCAAGTTCGCTGATGATACCAAACTGGGAGGGGTGGCTGACACTCCGGAGGGCTGTGCTGCCATCCAGCGTGACCTGGACAGGCTGGAGAGCTGGGCAGAGAAGAACCTAATGAGGTTCAACAAAAGCAAGTGCAAGGTCCTCCACCTGGGGAGGAAGAATGCTAAGCACCAGTATAGGTTAGGGGTGGACCTGCTGGGAAGTAGTTCTGAGGAGAAGGATCTGGGGGTCCTGGTAGACAGCAAATTATCCATGAGCAAGCAATGTGCCCTTGTTGCCAAGAAGGCCAACAGAATTCTGGGCTGCACAGGGAAGAGTGTGGCCAGTAGGTCGAGGGAGGTCATTCTCCCCCTCTACACTGCCCTGGTGAGGCCACAACTGGAGTACTGTGTCCAGTTCTGGGCTCCCCAGTTCAAGAGGGATAGGGAACTACTGGAGCGGGTCCAGCGTAGGGCAACACAGATGATTGGGGGACTGGAGCATCTCCCTTATGAGGAAAGGCTGAAAGAGCTGGGACTCTTTAGCCTGGAGAAGAGAAGGCTGAGGGGAGACCTTATTATGGCATATAAGTATCTAAAGGGTGGGTTGAAGGAGGACGGTGCCAGACTCTTTTCATTGGTTCCCAGTAACAGGACGAGGGGCAACGGGCACAAGTTAGAACATAGGAAGTTCCATTCAAATACACGGAAAAACTTTTTTACGGTGAGGGTGACAGAGCACTGGAACAGGCTGCCCAGGGAGGTTGTGGAGTCCCCTTCTCTGGAGATTTTCAAGACCCTTCTGGATGCAGTCCTGAGTAATGTGCTCTGGGCGATCCTGCTTTAGCAGGGGAGTTGGACTAGATGATCTCTAGAGGTCCCTTCCAACACTGAAGTTTCTGTGATTCTGTAATAAAGTTCCACAGAGAACTTTTCTTTGTAGAAAACCAATCCAGTTAGGTCTGACAGGTCTTGATAGTCGGTTTCATGGGAAAGGTTGAGAACTTTAATACAAAGCAGTATTATGTCGAGCTGCGTTACAGCTCTAGCTGCATTCCCAAATCAACAGACGCTTTTCTCACAGGCTTACTTGAAAGATTTGAGCAAGGTGTTTATCTGTGATAAGTCTTTATTGCTCCTGATATGGGAGGTCCTTGGTGACCATCCAGAGAATCTGTATCTAAGTCATTTGTCCTATTCAAGCATCTTTCACAACTGCTCTGTTGAACGCAGCAGATTTATATTGTTCAGGCTTGATAAGTGGTTCATTGATCAGTTTTCTTTATATGAAGAGAGAATGCAGTAGAACAGTATAATCTATGCTACTTATGCTGACTGAGAGTAAGGCAACATAATGCAGCTATGTTTTTTGTGAAGTTTCCGCAGCCTAGCTCCCTGAAGGGAGGACATTTTATGGTCCATTTGACGTGCTCTGTATATCTGTTTGTACTAGAACTGATATCCTTTTTATCAAAGTCCATCTTTCATGTCGTTATGTAGAGTTTTATTTTATGGTTTTTATAAAGCGGAGAACTGTGGAATGGTATCCATTAACACAAAAGTCACTTCAGTCTCCCTGTCGTTAGACTGACTTGGTTCAGCACCTCTTGGATGAAACAGCTGTATAAATCTAACCTCTGTAGAAGTACCCTTTCAATCAATAAGAATAAATGAAAAAGGATTAATGTGCTGGAATCACTTGAGAATGCTTCTGTTCATGAGGTTGGCAAGCGTCTATGACCAGTCAAGCAGTTAACAAACATCTGTGGCAATTTGTGTCTTTAATATACGGTTACTTGGTTTTAAATAGTCTCTCTTCATTGACTTTTCAACACAAAAAGAATAAATGTTTCACCTGCTTCATGAGGTAGCACAAATTTGTTGTATTTTGGTGGGTTGGCCTTTTTAAAAGACAGGTAGCCCTGCCTGATCTGAAAAAGTATATAAGATATGGGCAGATGATCGAAATTATTAGCATTCCTATGGCTGGTTTAGTTACTGCTGAGCTTCAGTAAGTGATGTGCATGTTCTTATCTAAACTGTACACTAAAATTTAGCATCTTAAATAACATTCATAAATCTGGACAAAGGTGAAAGGGTTTTTTTTGTGTCTGTCATCTTAAGCACCTATCTTCCCATACAGCAAAATAGGTATGTAATAGTTGGATGTGGATTCCAGGTCAGCACCAAGGAACTGAATCCTCTTACAGTTTCCTTCTTGGCTTTAAACGGTGACCTGTGCTGGGAAAGAATCACTTAGTTTCTATCAAAGTATTTTACTGCCCGAGATCCTTGGGGCTACAGAGGGTAGGGCTGATAGGTTGAAGGGAAGGCTGTTACCTTCTCACAGTTCTGAGGCAGATAAAGCTCAAAGATATCTTGCAGCAGTAACAAAGGAGAACATAAGAATTTCTTTGCATGTTCTGATATTTGTTCTAAATTTTCTTTGAAGAATAAAACAGCGTCCTGAAAAAAATTACATGAGAACTTTCTTGTCTGGGAGGAGAAGAGAGTGACCTTTTTGTATGACCAAGTGGTAGCTCACTGGGGGTGGGAATGGCTGCTGTAGAATCTGCTCCAAAGAAAACTAAGGCAGCAGCTAGCTTGCCATCAGGACAGGTTTCTGGCACTGTTACCACTCTTGAATGAATCTGTTTTTACTAGCTGTTAGGTATATCAATTAACATTCATTTATTCTTTAATCAAGCCATTTTCTTCTTGATAGATCAGAAGTACTTTTACTACATAGACATCTTGTTGTTATAGTCTCCTAGCAACAGAAACTTTTCATAAACTGACATTTGCTGTCTCAAGAGTTCTGTGTCCAAATTACTTTGAATAGCCTTAATTTTCCACAGAGTTTCTAAAATTTAATCAATCTCATCTTTTGTTAGTTTGATTTTCTAACAAAGGCATCTGATTAAGTTATTTCCTGAGCCTTGGTTACAGTATCATCCCAAATGTATTTCAGATCATGGCACAAAAAAAAAATCTCAACCCATTCTGCCTACATCCTGAATGGGAAACGTTACTAAGATGTATTTTTTTCTCAAGCATCCTTGGAATCAGTGATCTTGAAGAGAACTTCTGCAGTTAAAAGAATAACTGACACAGAGCCTATGCAGTTACTGTTAGTCAAAAACATTGATCATTGTTAACAAAATTTGTACCGAATGGTCTCACTGACTGACGTTTGGAAGTGGCAATGGAAGAAAAGTTGAAATGTCTTTTTGCAAACTTCTGAATACTTACTGTGGTCATCATGTCTGAATAGACAAATTCAGAGGGAAAATTAGGGAGCAGAAAAGTCACAAAGTCTTTGTTTATGCAAAGCCAATGCATATCAGTGGAGAATGGCGATAGCTACTCTTCCAGATCATAAATGGGGAGACCTCTGCATATATTACATCAAGTGATCCACTGAATACTCTGCAGACTTATTGCCAGCTTTATTGCTCTGAGACTGGCTCCCACACGTCTGCCCGGAATTGCAGGCAGACCTGAAAATGTTGGCATCATCATTAACGTGTATGTTGTAAGCATGCATACAGTATATACAGTTGTTCTACACCCTAAGGTCCTAGTCATGTGTGCTGTGGTCATGTCCAAGACTGACTGTCATGCAGTAGCCAAATCACAGCATCAGGTTTTCAAGGCTACCCAATGTTTGGAAATTCTGGAAAAATGCGTATTTTTAAAATATTCTAGGATCAGTATTTCAGGAGGAAAAGAGCTTGAGTATAGGAAAATTTAGATGCATGCTATCCCTTGGACAGAACATCCTCGTGTTGATCTCTGAGTTCACCTCAAGTCATTGTGATCAATAGAGACGTTGAATGGCTGAACTGGTACTTATGTTGCTTGTTTCTGTCTGGCCTTTAATGGTCTTTATGCAGTTGTAAACCTTCAGTTCTTTCTACAAGATTTCTGTTGTGCTTCTGGAACCGCCTGAGTGTTACCAAGGAGTATGTCCTCCCAAAGTGCAGATCCGTTAGTTCCTGTCCATCACTTTATACACACATATAAACAGGAGTTTAGTGTACTGCTGGATACAGAGGGGTTGTACATCTGCAAATAGGTCCATAGGTTTTCATACCTTTCGATTACCATGGTGTAGACAGAAGTGATTTTTTTCCCCATCCCTTGTTAAATTTCTAGTTCCCGAATAAACAACAAATTATTTGATTCCTGACTCTTGACAATTTTATCAGGAAGCAGCTGATGGCAGTAAATTATGTGTTTCCTCCTCATGGATTTGTACAAACTGTACAGGTATTTCCAGAAAAATGTGGGGTTGTAATGCGTGGATTAATATGACAGTAGTGTTCTTTTTTTCTAGACATTCTACCTGCTTGATCTGTAGTTTTTCCTTATTTTTTATCCAAGTGCTGTACAGTCTACTGCTTCCCTGGGATTCTGACACAACGTTGGGACTGCCTAGTCCTGGTTATAAACCATGCAGCGTAGTTTATTGTATTTTAAGACATACTGCAATCACAGTAACAGTCTGTTTCTTAGTTATATATGTTACATAAATACCACTTTTTCTATATGAAAATGCGTGGTGATCTGTATTTAATATGGTTGTGGAAATATTTTGTGGCTTTTTGAATTAAAATGTTTTGAAGTAAATTGGGAGCCAGCTATCTGTGCAGATGGGAACTTGGGAACGAGCTGGTTCTGGGAGACTCGACAGTTACTGGCTTGGGGAGACTCCTCACCAGCCTTGCACTCGGTGACTATGGAAGCATGAAAAGGAATAAGTAATTCTGTAAGAAGACGGATGGATTTCCAGTACTAATGATGTAGATGGTCTTGATGCTTTTTTTTGTGGAAAAATTTCATTTTAAAAAATTGGAATTTACTGATTGTAAGAGATTTCTATTTTGGCGTCCCTTGACTGCCACTCATTTTCGGAACAGGTGTTTAGGAAACGTGAATTTTTAATTTTTATTTTTGGCTTAATGTGCTTTAAATCGCATAACATTTATTTCTGCCTTTGTAAGGGCTGATACTTTTTGTGTGAGAGGCTGCATGTTTTATGTGTGCTTCTTAAGTCCTGCGTTTTATAACCTTCTTGGAGGAAAAGGAGTAGAAATGGGCTGTTGCAGACCTTATTTCTCCTTGGGAGAATGTGTCAAGAAGGAAAGGAAATGAATGAAGTTCGCTCTCCTCTAGAGATCAGAAGCTCCAAGTTCTTGGCACATTCTTGTGTAGTTCAGAAATTCTGCGACGCTGTAACCAGAAAGCCCTGCTTAATAAGTAAGTGTTTAATAAGGTTGTACAGATTAATAATGGCTACTACTGATGAAAGTGGATGAAGTATTACAGCAGATTGATCCATGAACCAACTCCCTCTGGCTTTCTCCTTACTCACAGCCTTTCATGCCTCATGGTTGCCTGCAGCACCTCATCTCTCAAAAGCTCCTTTATCTGACCAAATGACTACTTTAGTTCTAATTTCTTTTGAGATAATAGCCTTAGGTTCCATACCCATATTTACCTAGGTCCTCTCAGGACAAACTGAATCCCTGATAACTGTTTCAAACGTGGACAGGAGACTTACAGATCATGCCTATAGTACTTAAGAGAGTACTCCATGCTTCTGAGGTCAAATTCCTTGCTTGTCCTGACTGTGGTGCCCTCAAATCATGTGGCCATGACCTCATATCCTCAAGACATTCCCAGTCATCATCAGACTCCTGCTTGACATATGCGTCTTCAAAAATTCCTTGGCATAAGCAGGATGCTCAGTACTTGTATACATGGTTGCCCTGCAAAATTGCTAGACTCTTGCCTTGGAAAGGGCAACATTCGCTGCCACAGCAAGATCCAGAGTCTTCCCTGTTCCAAGAGTGATGAGCAGAGTGTCACACCACTGAATGAACTAATACATTACAGCACTCAAAGTCTTGTTGTGGACATTCAGTTTTCAGAGGCCCCATAATACAGCCTCTGGAACTCCTCCTCTGGCTTTACTGGCCAAAACCACACCTGCTTAGCTGAGATTAATATTTTCCACTCACCCGTGCCGTACCTTTACATGCACTGCACGTCTACGTAAACCCAACAGCATTTTGCCTCTTGACAGGTGTTGTAAAAAAAAAAAAAACCAAAAAAAACCAAAAAAAAAAACCAAACTATGCCTGCCGCTCCCTCTAGCCAGTAGAGGCAAATTTACTGACTTGTCTTTTTTGAGAGGGCATGAGTTTAACTCAAAGCCGATTGTCATGAATGTCCAAGTTCCTTGGCAGAAGAAAGCCAAAGTGTTCTTACTTGAAACTTTCCTGTTTTTTTTGGATATAGACACCGCTGTCAAAGCTCATTGGGTCAGTTCTCAGGAATGATCTGACAGACTGGTGGGAACTGCCTTCACTGAGAATCTCTTCAGACCTGTTCCTCTCTGGCTCAGGGATAGAGCTCTTCATGTTAGCAGCAGAAGAATTTTTCTCCTGAAAGTCCTGGTGTTTTTTTTCTGAAGATACTTAATGCTATTTATGCTCTCCAACAGTGGGAAAACTTATTTAAATCTCTGTTTAAGAGGGAACAAATAAGCAAACGCATCCTTAGCATAAACCTTTAGGCTATCTTTAGGTAGCCTTCATCCTATTCTGCTTTCAGGTAAAACAGACTTCCATTCCTTTTAAACATTGGGGGTTTTTCTAAATGCTCAGACACCAGTTGTGTGACTATTTTGTGCCAGCATGAGTCTTGATTAAAAACATCAAAAGAAGATGAAAAATACTGTAAACATTACTTTACACTGAGAGATCTGCCATCATTTATGGTGCTTTATGCTGTCAATGACTTCAGTGGTATGTCACCTAATAGATTAGATCAGATGTGGGAACAACATTCTCTATTCAAGTTTAAAAGAATCAGAAAAATACTTCAAGCTTGTAACACAAACAAGTTTATGTCAAATAGATCCATAGGTGAACTCAATTGCAGTGGAACAATGGAATAAGTAAGTATCTGTAATATCTTTTGAATATCAAACAGCACCGAAATGGAGATTATGAAGAACAGATGACAGAACAGGAGACTGTCATTGAAGATGTTCTGCATCATAGATACTTTGTGTGTCTTGATTTTTCTGAAGTCTTTAACTTCAATCTGTGTGATCATTAATATACGTAATACGTTGTATTTTGAGGACTAGTTCTTCAATGTAAAGTCATATGAAACACACCAATACCATTAGACTAGTGTTATCAGGGTAGGTGAAAATTTTTTGAGGTTCCACAAAATGTTTTTAGTTACGTTACTTGCAAGATACATGGATCTCCTTGGCTTCTGCTGTGCACAGGGGTCAACATATGGCTTCCCTCGGTAATTCTCCAGATGCTCCTAATATTTAGAATTTATTAAATAGTCATCTCTGTGGTTGATAGGTTTCTTTTTTTGTATTTATTACAGAGAATCCAGCAATACTAATTGGACCATTTTTCATATGGAAAAACAATCTTTAAAGTATAAAGCTTTAAGATCTGTGTCTATAGAAGTATGAGAAAAGACACAAATGGTGCTTATATAAATTCAGGAAAAAACTGTTACCTAAATATGACAACCTGTATTTAAATACTTATTGTTCCATTTTGCCATAGAAAATAAATTGGACATTAATTTCTGATCCAGATAGGTGTTTTCTTTCTGTCTTTCTTTTTTGAAGGTGCACTGTATATCTTGAGTTATTCTAAGACTAGGAATTCACAAAAGGCTCTCGTATTATCATCTGCAGGAGGGATAATAATGTAGTCTGAGGAGAACTCTCGTTATGCCCTTGCAAAGATTAGTAATAAATTTATTGAAAGATAATCTTTCTCTTAGAAATGAACCCTTGACAAACTTATCTGGTGAACTCACCCATCAGTTCCTGAAATATACGGTTATCTCTTTGTGTCTGACTTCTGTTTCTGCCGTGATGCCTTATTTTCTTTTGAAACCATAGAAAGAAAAAACCCAAATTTGACTTTTCTTGGGGGGGGGGAAACCTAATCTTTTTTATTATGGATACAGCTTGAAAAGATGTTTTTCTGTGTCTCTCTTTTTTTTTTTTTTTTTATATGCATAGTGATAATGCATCTAAACAGCTTAGGTGTTGTTTTGGCCATAAGTATCTTCCTGCTGCTTAGTTCCAAACAGAACACTTTGCTTTATATACCTGATCTGTTATTTACAGCAGTGAGATGGTGCTGTCAATCTGAACCTGCCTTTAGAAGTCATGGGATTCAGTCAAATAACTGTGATTAGCAACTGACTTTCTTTTTAAGTACTCGCCCTAATTACTATTTACAGTTGATATAGATTACAGATAACAATGAACTCTTAGATCATTATTTAATTACTGTTGATCTTTGTAATGATGATGGACCATACAATAAAGTGATTTAAGGCAGTGCAGTTCTAATACTACCGATAATAACTAGAGTCATCATTTCAGATAATTTAAAACAGGCTTTGCAATTGCTGTTTTTTATATTAAAGTTGATTATAATTATTTTACATTATGTGTTTAGAAGCACTGCTTTAAGCTAGAGTTTTAAGAACTCTAGCTTAAAGATAAAAATCACAACTCCCCCTCTTCCAATATTTAAAAATTAAGGTTCTAATCCAGCAAAGCTATAAACAGAGCAGTAACTATTACTTTTGTAATCCCACTCAATTTCACCAGGGTGTTTTTTATAAATCAGCATATACATTTATAATAAGCCTGTATGTAAGGCATGTGTCCCTATATGGCATATGGGGTAAAGTAATACTTGAATCACTCTCAATGATAATTCTCCTAATGTTAATCATAAGACATGATTTGGAATTCTTGAAAGCATCAACAAAATCGTGTCTGTACACAAAGCTTTAAAAAAAAAATTAAAAAAAAATCAGTGTTTGGTTTCTGAGTGATGTAGGGGCTCACGCGCCATAAATCTTAATTTTGTTAAATTGTTTTCCTTAGGCTGTTAGAAGATTTTTTACTTTGGTTGAGGGGTTAGGTAATCAGTTCAGTAAGGCAGAATGTGGTATCGGTTTATACTTTTCATAGTGTGCTTGAAAGGTATATTTTTATTCCTGAAGAAGAAAATTCTCACCCAAACACCAAAAAGTGTGACTGGTTTTGATTGATCCAGGTTTGGCACAGTCAGAGAAGTGGTAAAATATCTTATGAAATATACCTTCTTCGTCACAGAGTTGTTGACTGCGTTTTGTAGTGCAAACTATAAAATTGTGGAAAGCAGTGACATACTTTATTCATTTAGGACATAACGTTATCAGATGCCATTGATGAAGAATAGCAGCCGTGATATCCTCATCTTCACAATACTGTAATTGATAATCAACTTGTCAAAATGTGGGTAAGGCTGCTCTGAATAAATAAGATATCACTATCTTCTGAACAAAATATTTCAAATTTGAAATCCCCTTTTTGTGATTGCAATAAGGGCACTCAGACCTGGAGCAGCTGTGATTTTTTTTTCTTTGAATGTGAATCACTGATTCTTGTGTCACTTTTTGAGTTGATCTGCTTATGTGGCCCTTTATATTAAGATCATGCCTTTCAGCTTGTAGAGATTATCCTATTACTCCATTCAAGAAATAAAGGTAATAAACTGTAAAGCTTAAAAATAACAAGGAGCAGTCATAATTAAAGTTATGGAAGCTTAGGAAAATTCTCCTGAGAAACAGGAGGGTGGGGCTTTTTTTTAGTTTTGGTTTGTTTTTTTTTCTTTCTTTGAAATCTGTAGTTTCTTTTCTTGACTAGAAGAGCTCTGTTCCATCAAATCATCCGTTTCTCTGCAACATGACAGGAAGTGTGGACATTACCCTGTATCTTTTTATGAATGTATCTTGAGTCAATCACTGTGTCGCTTCCTCTACTATAGTATCACAGTAATTTATAATGAAGATCATATTGGTAGAAGTGTGATATTACTGTGTTTATACAGTTCTTGTACCTCTGAATTTCACATTTTTAAAACAACTAATTCACAAAAAAACTTCATGTGCACTTTATGAAACTGATCAACATTTGTGGAAGAAAAAAGTGTTTCTAATTTTGAGAAGGTTTTCATTGAAAAAAAAGTAGATTCTCAAAATCAAACTTCTTTACTGTGTTTTGTAAAATAGGATTTTATTGGTGTCTTAGCACCCCTAGTACTTATATCTGTGGAAACATTCTTTATGAGATTATCACCAAAAAAGGCCAGTTTACATACTAGAAAATTTTCTGTCATTTCATGGGAAAAAATGCCTTATGCTTCCATATTTTTATTTCATATTTGAAATACGTGTTTAATATTTCTATTGTTATTAATAGTAGGTATATACTTTGCCAATGAAATAAAAGTGTTCCTTTTACTCTTGTGATAACATCAAAAACTTAAATAGCTTTTCAAATTCGAAAGCATATGATTTGCTTTAATTTGGTGCCCTGAATTTTGTATTCTGCTGGTTAAGCAACAGACCTACAATTATCTGACAGAGGCTGCCTTCTTGACATTTTCCAGCTCATTTTTTATCCTCAAGTAGAGCTCTGTGTTTTGCATAAGCTTTAGATAATCATGTAAACTAGTTGCATCACTGAAGTATTTTTATTTCAAATTCAAATACATTGAGGGTTGCATACATGAGCTTAAAATAGTTTTTGCAAATCTTCTCATCTAATGTCTGTCTTCATCTGATTGAAGTTGTTCTTGAATCTCTTTCCCTCACCTTCCCTATCAAGGCAAAATCTATTTAAATTTAAATATACAAAAGTATGTGAGCTACTTAGAATGTATCTGCAGAAATTTAAGTATTGACATAGTGTGCAATACTTAATCCATACTTTCTTTTCTTCCCTTTATCATGTGTACTGTAGCCTCACTCCCATGTTACATTCAGCGATAGGCAGAAATGTTGTGATGGGTTTTGCTAGGGCAGAGCAATGGGACTCTTACAAACAGTTAGTTATTTGTACAAGTGTTGAAAGGTTTGGTGTCCTTGGTGGTTAAGAGTTTCTGGTACAGTTTTCTCTGAAAACGCCAAGTGCATTCTAAAATCACTTACAGCCCTTGCTAAGGGTTAATGTTAACCACTGGTGAACAACCCTTTTTCTTAAGATCCTGGTGAATAGCAAAACTGCTCTGCTCTCAGTTTTCTTATAGGACTAAAATATAGATTTACCGAACTGTCAGGTACAATAAATGCTAGCTGTAGATCATACTTTATTCAGCTCAGGCCAAAGCATTTGACGCATAACGTAGTGCCATAGGTTGTGCACGCACAGAACATTTTACAGACAAGTATTTGTCTCTCTCCTTCAGCTGTCAGCCCAGATACATCATTGTATATCATTCTCACTTCTAGCAATGACACTGGAATATCTTGAGCATACTTACTGTGCACATATAAATATAATATATAGTATTTGCCTCCCTGTGGAGTGTTCCTAAGGCACAGCCACCTCATTTAAAGGTTAAAATAGCTTACTTCCTTCTTGTATCATAAATAAGCCATATTTGTATTGGTGCTTCACTTGTTCAACTCGTGTGCTCTCCTTGTTGTGAGAGTACAAAGGTGTCCTCATTCTGCACTGACAGCTAAAGGTATCAGTTGCACGCAAATATTCTTTAGAAGAGGTTGTGCTGAATTAATAATAGTTCTCAGATTAGATCAATTTCATATCTCAGAAACTGGCGGGGGCGGGGGGGGGAAGCTTTCTAAATTGTACACTTCTTAATTTTCTGAAAGCATGCCAGGCACTGAAAGCCAGGTTTTGGAAGGTATTTGGATGCCCGAAGATCCAAATAGCTTAACATTTGGGTTACGCATAGCTGCTTTGACAGGCACAGAAGAAGGAGTTGCCTTTCATTTTGTGTTAGGCATCCAGCTTAGCTCCTTTTTTTAATTATGTAAAGCGTTTATCTGCATTTTGGAGCACCAATTAAAATTAAAATGCATTTTAAGAATTTTGCTTTCAATCTCCTGACAGGAAACCCCTGTCTGACCTGCTAATGTGTCTGAAAATCTGCTCCTCCTTACAGTCATTGAACTGTCAGGAAAATTGTATTCCATTTACTGCAGGCTCTCAGCATACTCCAGCGTACTCCAACTATGACGTTCTCTGCACTTGAACTGTCTTTGTGCATATGGAGGTTTGAATGAATTCTATGGTTTTGAAATGATCAGTGCTAATTGTTGGTACTGCAGGAGAAAGATTTTTGTAGAGCATGTAAAGATGTGACTAGATCTGTGAACTATTCAGTATTCATCTCTTAATTGTTCCCAGTTACTGCCAGTTACAGGGGGTTGTTTGATTTGGTTTAGAGATAATATGGATTCTTGTCCAATGGATACTGAAATTAAAACCATCAAATTAATTTCCTATGAAATACTGAGAAGTAGTTAAATAGCAAAGGCTTTGTAATGGTAATAGTCTGTCCAACAGACTACTGTAATAGTAATTGTCATTGGTTACAAAATTATTTGTAAAAATGTAATCGTACAAAATGCATGTATGTTAATTGTGGCTATTCAAATACTGATAAACAGGGGCTGTAATCTTAATTCCTATTTTTTTTTCAGGTGGAACCCCTGCTTTCCATGACTGAATAAAACTTAAGCTGACAACCTGTAAACATTTAGAAACCAGAAAATTTATAATTTCAAGTAAAAGATATGCTTATTTTTCTATAATATCCTTTATTATCCATATAAAAGTTCCTAAGGATTACAAGATCAGCTGAACAGGAGAGAATGAAGAGAGGAGTGCGCTTTATTAGTGTGAAAATGTATTTCCTTAGGTCTTTTCTTTGTGTGTTTGGTCAGTCAAAGAATAAAGATTAGAACCAGTAAATTAGCTTTTTCAAGTGTAGTTGGAAATAGAAGAAGGTAAAGAAGAAATATTTGACTTTTAAGATAGCATAGAAATTAGATATATTTTATATGTAAGTATAGTAACTTTTAAAATATATAATTTAATAAAAATCTAATTTCTCAGGGATTTCGTAAAACCTTTCTTGACCCTTTGAATACTCAGAAGGATGAAATCTCTTCAATGCTATGAGCAAAATAAGGTTAGATTTTCACACCTGTATTAAATAATGCAAAGTAACTGTGCAGGCTCAGAAAAAAAAAACAAGCCCGCAACAATTATTTCAATTGTTCTTCCTAAAATTATTTTTCTGATGTTGTAGTGCTCAGACTGACAAACAGATAGATATCCTGTTCTTCATCTGTTGGATTTCCTGGGGGACAGTATGCCTTATCTTTCCAAACAAAAGGGGAAAAAAAACCTTTATAGAACTAAATGAAGTGAAAAGCACCAGAACACATCTTATGCATAATAAACTGAATATTTAGATATTTTGTTTGTTTTGACCATTGAAAATTCATCGAATTGCCTTAAAGACTGGGTGAAGCTCGAAAATTTAGGGAAAACGGAGTATTGAAATAGAACCAATAAAAATGAAAATCAAAGAAAATACTAAGGCAATGTTTTAACATTAACATTTATTTGTTAGGTTCTCTCCCCATAGATGTATTTCAGATCCAAGGGAGATGGGAAAGGAAAATAAATGTAAGTTTTGGAAAAGAAAGCTGAACAACTCCATCTTTTCATTGAAATAATTTGAAACCCAAGTTCTGCAAAGACAAAGGTGAGATAGGACTGTTAACCAGGTGTCAACTCAAGTAGGCATCAGGAACTGTTGCACTTGCAAAGCGAAAGCAGTTAATCAGCTGTTTTGTGGAGATATCTACCCTTTGTTTAGCTATTGGGTTATAAATTTGACTGCTTGAAATAGTTTTTGTTATAAATGAATCAATTATAAATCTGAATCTGAACCAGCTAACATTTCTGTGGAAGCTACTATCCTTGGGAGAAGGGTGTGTTTTCTGTACTGTGTAACAGATTGAAAGGTCAGAGAGTGAAGCTCAGCGGAGTGACATCCTTGTGTCCACTTTTGGAAATAAGATTTCACTTTTGTGTTGATATCCCTATCTCCCTCCCAATTCAAGTTTTTAAACAGTATAACAGGGGGACTAAAGCGAAGATTAAATGTTTTAAGTGGTTGAAAATAATACTCATGGTGGCCTACTTTGAAAGTCATTTTGGTGGCTTTACTTCATTTGGTCTTTACCTGAATAAACGCAGCAGGGTAAACTGGTAAATAACAATCTAGCACAAACAATATCCAGCTCAGAACGCTAAGTAATGCTGCAAAGCAGCTGTACTGCAAATTGCAAGGAAATGAATCAAGAATAGGATGGGAAGCTTTATTTACTTTTTTGTGTGAGCTCTTGCTTATGGTTCATATACCTGACCTTACTGCTATTTTGCCATAGCCACCTTGTATTTCACTGAATCCTAATGTTTAGAGATGGGAAGTGTACTCGTTTTAAGCTGTGAGAATTTTAGGACAGATGGGTGAACAGGGAACATCACTGACTTGCATTCTTTGAATACCATCTGGTAAGCAAATACTAGCAGGGCAGAAGGAACATATGTTGCTTAGCTGGCCTTGTGTCTTGCCAGAAAACACATTAGACTGGCATGGTCCAGGGATACGTACATCCAACGTTGCAGGAACAGTGAAGATCTTCACAGGTGTGAGAAATTCTCACCGCTGGTGAAGGCAGCTATAGGGAGATTTATCAGTCCTGCTGAAATCCCAGGCAGCTGTTGATCTCTGAGGCTTGATATGCATGGGACACGCAGAACATGACTTCTGAGTTCATCTTGCCAACATTGAGTGCATCCAGGCTCTTGTTTAACTCACTTAAGGTCAATTATTACCTGGATTTGAAGTAGGAAGAAGGTTTTGTCTGGATTGGTAGAAGGAAAATATAGGTTAGACTGTGTATGGCAAACTTTGTTCCCTGTCTGCATCAGGGAGCCTGATTCCCTGACAAACTGGACTGAAAACAAAGAGATAAACATGTCTCTGAAGGGAGGTGAGGGATGAAGCTGGCGCTCCTACTGCCTGCTTCATTCCCTGCTTTTCCCCTATCCTCTTAAACCTTTTTCCGAGGGTCAAATCAGCGCAGATGCATTGCGGCCCCTGTGCAGCTGGGTGCCAGTGGATGCCCAGCCCCATGCCACGACGCGGACGTGGCTCACCGACCTACGCTAATGGCACAAGGGCGGGCAAATTGCCCTCTCTCTACCCACTCACCAGTAAACTCACGCCCAAAGGTGAACGAGTCTTTGCAAGGGTGTATAGAGTGGGTTAGTGAAAGACTGATACCCGCCTTCACTGGGCACATTAGATTACAACGGGAAGATGTGTGAGGTCAGCTCAAGCCGGCTATTTCATAAGAGTGGGATTTGATTAAGGCCGGGCTGTGGCCTAGCTCGGATGGGGCAAGAGATGGTCTGGGCAATTTTGCCATTAATTTAAGTGGGAGCACAATCTTCTGCCGGCCTGTAATCTTTATCATTTATAGTTTGTGATTTCATTATTAAAGCGAGCTCTTTGCTGAAGCTCGGAGGCAGAATTTCTATTGATTACTGTATAGCTAGTACTTTATCTTGGCTTCTTGTTTAAATATAAACTTGTTTATTAGCTGTCAAGCAGCCGTGCGCTCAAGTATATAAATAGCATTAGGAAAAAATGCATTTAACTTTTAAAAATCTAAATTCACTTCCTGTGTGAAAATAAATTTTGCTTTGAAGATTGTTAGTATTCAGCAGATTAAGCTGTTTCATTTTTGTCAGGTTTTCACTTTACTACCTTTTTAACAGCAAGATAAAATACCCATTGAAAGTACAATCATAATGAAATGGCGCAATATAAATAGATGACTTTCATCGTAATGCACTGTTTTTAGAAATGTTCATAATTTAAACAATTATGTTCCTTGACTTCTTGCCAATTAAGTTTAGTCATCTAGGGACTGTGAATTTTAATGAGAAAGCTGAATGGTCTTTTGCAGATATGATCTGTTGGCAGGGACGCAATCAAACAAAGAAAGATTTAATCTTTTCTTTTCCCCTTATTTCTTTAAGTATCATAAAAAAGATAAGAGAAAAAATTCAAGTGGCAGAAGAAACAAAACCGCTGTTCAGAAAATGCTTTATAGCCTCATGTAGATTGAATATATTAAAAAAATCTTTGCTTACTACCCCTTGAAATCAGCGTGAGAGGCTTAAAAGACACACGAGATGTTAAACATACCCATGAGAAAATTAAAATTAGAAGCAAACTGTAGCCAATAGCTGTTACACTGTGATTATTCAGACAGTTCTAATGAACCTTTTCAGAAAAATTTTGGATCCAGAATCATAAAGAAAAAAATAAACTAAATAGGAATGACATAGATACTTCAGATGGTAAACTGTGGTCCATGCATCTACCTTTCAGTGGACAAACCAGAACCCCCCTGGGGATTAGAATTAGATTAGCTAAATGCCTAACAGCTGTCTCACAGGCATGAGACTAGATAAAGCAACCAAGCTGTAAATCTGTGCAAACTGCATGAAAGGCTACATAATGCAAATTGATTAGTTTAGGACTTGCATTAATGTGGTTGTGAATAAAAATAACCCACCAACAAATCCTCTCCTAATTTTAACAGCTACTGAGGAGAAAAACTTAACAGATGGATTATTATGAGGTATGAGTCTACAATGAATTTATATTGTGATCAAAGAAAAAAACCTGAATTACTAATCCCCATGAAGTAAGAGTTCTAATCTCTGTGCAGAAAGGCAAATATTTGAGGTTTTAACTTGGATTGATAGGCAGGTTTCATGGAATATCAACGCCCTTTCATTTTGCTAAAAATGAAAAATATGAACACCTATTGATTTGCATTCAAAGATGGACTATGTGATGTGGTACGCAACTCAGTAAATAGATCATAGACTATCGAAATGTAACCTACGGTAACTATTAGGGCTGATTACTTTTCTGCAGTTTCAGAATTATAACATTTGAAATTAAGAACAATATAAGCATTGCCTTAATTGTTTGAATTTCTTAAATCTACAGAACCTAATGTTAAATCTGTTTCATAATATTTCTTGTCTACTCAAAATTGTATGTCTTTTACTCAGTAAAACTTTATAACAGAAAAATAAATGCCATTTAATGAGGGCTTAATTTACAAGACATTTGTGAGCTGTAAAATTTTATGTTGTAACTAGTCAGGAGATAATAACCATGAGATGATAAAAATACAGTAAGATCAGTGACCCCTATATTCTTCTTTAAATGCTGTCCCTTCATATCATCTTACTCTTTATGTACGGACTGCTACATTAATATTAATGAGGATTTGTTCTGTGCCATACTGAAAGAAAGTGAAGTTTCATCAGATTGTCAGGCTCTTGGCTGCAGTGAGACTAAAAGCAACCTCCTTGTATGAAGCGCTGAGTTCACAAAGCTTTGGGCGCCAAGGAGTATGCCACTGCGATGTTTTTGAATGCAGATAGATAGAAAATTTTTCCACCTATTTTTAGAGTCAGCCCGAAGTCGCATAGCCAGAGTTTGCGTAGAAGTAAAGCCTAAGGTAATAGGCGAGATGCACTGAATCAGGTGCTAATGCGGTCACATGGCTTCTGGCTAGGTAGAGCACAAGCAGAATAAATTCATGTACACAGTTCTCCGTGCTGTTCCCTAAGTGCCCGCAGCCACAGAGCACACAGATACCTACCCTACCTACACGCAATGAGAATTCGCCATCTAAGAGTTTCTCTGCTTCTTCTCCTGCGAGGCCTGATGTGTAATGTGTTTTATGTGTTTTTTAGAAATGTATGTTCTGACTGGACTGCTGAAAAACATGGTTCTTTAAACACTTGTCAACCCTGGAGTTGGACGATTCACCCAAGTCAAGAAACATTACCTTGAAATTCTTTTGAAGTTCACAGGGACATGAACCTGGAAGAGTATCATAATCCTTAAATACAGGGCACTATTGTAATAAAGCACCTGTAATCACAGTTCTAAAGCCAACCCATTATGTATATGATGCCTAAATGCTCATTTGACTCGAATCAGGTTTCCCTCAGTGATAACAGTAATCACTGGTCTACAGAGAGTCCTGGTCTCTCTGATCCAGCAGGCACTGTGTTAACACAATATTTCAGTTGTTTTAACGTGAAGAGAGAAGTAAAAAATTGTATTTCAACTTTCAAAATTTTACACGCACAACTAAAAACCAGTACAGTTTGCAATACTTTGGATTTCTGGTGGTGCTTCTGCAACTCAGGAGGAAGTTGTCGATTTTTGGATTGCAACTCATGAATGAAAAAAGTTACCACCTCAGTAATGCTTATTGAAGATGACAGTTAACCTTACCGTACACCAAACCTTATTCTAACCTGTTGGATTGAGTGTTTGTATACTGTACTCCCGTTGAGGAGAACGTGTAGTCTTCTGCTTTTTAGAAGAATGCTTAAGCCATGAGTATGCTAGGTAACGGCTGGGTATCTGAGTCCTTGTTCACTGTGTTTTGGGGCGTAACTGAAGCAGTTAAAGAATTCAATACAAATTCATGAAGATGCTTTCTACAGGTAAAACTGAATTTTGGTATGGAGTTCATCCAGTTTGACATTCATTGCAAAAAAAACCCAAAAACACACCAAAAAAAACCCAAACCAAAAACATCAAAGAAGAAAAAAGCAAAATAATACAGAACTTGTGCAAATGAAATAATGTATTTTGTTCTGAAGCGTAGATTGTGCATTTATTGCATTATTTCAGCGCATACAGCAAATAATGTTAGAAGCCATAAAGTGCTGTAGCCTTTTAAAATTTTACATTACTCGACTCAGTGATTTTCTGTAGGAGTGAATTACACAGGTAGATATAGACTATTTTCTCCCCATCTTTCCTAAGAATCAGTAGTTTTTTTTTCTGGTCACGGGAACTCACTGTCTACTATAGCTGTATATCATCACTGCTTTCTTCCTGGTTAAGCTTTCTGATCAAGCTACAGGAAAGTAATAGAAAATTACAGCCCATAAAGCACTAAGCATTCAGGCCATGTTACAAAGAAATTGAAAGTGAACTTACAGGAAGTTATTTCCTACATACAAGTTCCCTTTACACCAGTCCTTCTTTCAAGGGCATGTTAACGGAGTCCAAGCAGTGGACTGAGATTTGAAGCAATGGGTGGTATCTCACCCCTAGCAAAGGAAGTGAAGGAAACAAGGAAAACTCTAATGTTATCATCAAATATTTCATAAGTGAATTAACGCATTTATGCTCTTTTAAAATCCTTTATTGTGCTGAAGTTTAGTGTGACTTGGTACTGGGAAATCAGTCAATTTATCATGTGGGAAGGCTGAAGCAAAATACAGACACGCATGTGCGCTGCCTTTTAAAATTCTTTTTTACTTAACCAGCTATAGCAAAAGGAATACTTTAATGATGGACCATAGAGCTGCAGTGGCAAATGAAAAAGTAGAGTATGTCCTCTGCTGAAGGTGAGGGAAGACATGCACAGATAAATCAAGCATGGTGCTTTTACCGGAGAAGATAAGGTTGGGGCCATTCCTCCCTTTCTCTTCTTCCTTTGTTCTTATTGTATAGTCTGCGGCTGTATTGTACCTTCTTTTTTATTTTACATATGTCATACACAGATTCTTTCTTCTCTTTTTCTGTCTTAAACCCATTTCTTGCCAGCTGTCAAGGTCTCATTCCTTCGGTGATCCATAGCAGACCATTTGTGATTTGTAGTCTGTGGGTCTCTGGTATCATCCTGTGCCTTTAGACTTCTGCCACTGTCTTGTTCTTGGTCTCTTGAGGGCCCCTTGCTACACTTTCATCTCCTGCGTGTTGTCCGCGATATGCAGGAGGAACATCACTGTGTATCTTCTGTTAGTTCCTGGTATCAGATTTTTTCTCCGGAGGCTTGTAGAAGCTTCCACCTGCTTGTTGTTCTACGGAAAGGTGGAAAACAGCCTGCACTCCTCGTAGCTTATCTCAGTTGAACTCCCGAAGCCTCTGAGGACCTTCATCTTTCTACTTGATTGTGCATCACACAGCTGGTAACTTGGAGCATTCCGTTAAAAACATTTTGAAATCTGACTTTATTTGTGAAGGGATTATTCAGCGATTATTTTTGCTGCTGTTGGTGTCTGGGGTCAGCTCTGCCTTTGTGACTAAGTTTGAAAGGATGGTTCAGTAAACACCAGCTCTCGTATCTGTCTCCTTTCTCAGTCTGATTCTTGTTAAAGTCAGTGATATTCTAGCATTAACTTCAAAGGGTGATGAGTTGGTCACTGGACATACCCTGCTGGGCAAAGGCCAAGAAGAAATCCTGGTGAAACAGAGGGGCATAAAAGGGGTTCCTGCTGGTTGATTGATACATGCACTCAATACATGTGGATCACTTAAAGCAGCTGTTTCTGTGCCTCAGATGCCTGTTAGCAAATTGCTAACACTCCCAAGTCACACATACCAGTTTAAGGTCAATGAAACAGTGGTTATGGGGTCTCTGAGATCCCTCCCCTTCATGGGTTCTCTGTTAGAATGACCATAAATTCATCTCTGTGAGTCGTCTTCTATATCTGAGTATTAAAGTAGAAAAACTTTAGCACTCAGATATAGCGGGAGTGATGCTGAAGGTATAAAAGTATGATCTTGTGAAACAACTGATAGGAAGTGGGGGTTGTGAATAAATGAGAGGTTCTGTTCCATGTTAAGACATATGTCATATGCTGATAGATCAGAGCAATTAATGTAGTAGGTTGTAGTGAAATATGATAGCATTTACATTGTTTCCCTGTGCATACCTATTTATAAAATTAGGGCAACTGCACAGATGCATGTACTTTTTTTAATGAATGGCAAATACCAATTTATGTCCTCTTCCCCCTTAGAAAATAGCTGAAATGTTTCAAACAATCCAATAAAACAAGTCACAATTGAGGTGACGTTATTCTCCAAGAAATGCTGGAATTTATGATTCCTGAGATTCTGGTCAGAATATCTCTACTTGTATCTTACTTTACCTGCCTATGTTTAGTTTAGTCTCTTCTCACTAATCTCTTCTACAGATATTGCACCATGCCAATATGCCCTTGACTTTTTTTTTTCCAAGCTGGTGGTTTGATGGGGAGAGGAGAAATTGCCTTTCATTTATTTAATTATTTTTTATTTTTATTTTTTGCAGAAGAGAAGTTAACATATTACTGATTGTTTTTACAGGAAAAAAAACCAACAACAATACAAAACTGTGATTAAACGTAATTGCTTCTTCTACTGGGTCATTTCAGATATTTTGAATCTATAATATATATAATTGAATACATAATAATATTGATAATTGAATCAGAGTTTTGCTTCGGAGTAGGCATAGTATAGACTATAACATTAAAGAAAGTTGTGTGTTCGAGCTTCCCGTTTCCTTGTGTAAAAAGTAAAGCCTCCACATGAGGTCCTCTCAAAGGAGAGAACTCCCTGGAGAGCCAACATAATTGTGACGTGCTGGCACTACTTTTTATGACTTAATGATTTTACTTATATTGGAATCTTACCATGAGTTTTAATGACTATCTGTTCCAGTCCTTTATTTTTGTAATGAGAATCAAAATATAGTAGTTCTTTTGAGCGGAGCTTATCTTCGAGGAAAAAGTAGTTCCACAAAAGCAAACTAAACAATGTGCTTAAAATGAAGTATCCATATAAGTGATTTGTTATTTTGTGGCTTAACTGCTTTGTGGTTCCAAGCAGTCAGACGTTCACCATGATGGCTCATCTCAGTCACTCTCTTTGCTAGGCATACAACGTCGTGTAGTACAGAGAAAACAGATAGTAACGTAGAATAAAACAGAAAGCAAAATGTAGCCGTGCTGCAGTGAAGCTTGTAAATAGAAGTATTTCACAGTGAGCAAATCAGGAAGTAAAAGTAGCCGTAACAAAGCAGCTTTCTCATAAGCTGCGTTGTCTCTGGAATTAGACAAAGCCAACACTGACGTAAATGAATCACAGTACCTTGAATTGATGTGGCTCTGAGAATGAAAGTGTATCTTGCGTGCTGGGATGGGCAGGAAGAGAGAAAATGTGGGCCGGAATTGGAAGATATATCTTCCGCTTCCCTAAAGAATTATTTTTATCAATTTGTAACGCGTTCTTCTGAGATACCAATCATACTCTGTAGGCTTTGGTGCTATGTATATATATATATTTTTTTTACACTGTAATTGGTGAAATATAGGGTGCATAAATTATCAAATCATGTATTTTATTCATACAAAGGTCTCGCTTCACTTAAAAAAATAAGGCCTTTGGAAGCAAAGGTTTCTTTTGAAACTTGAAATGTTGAAATGTTTCATTTGGAACCTGTTGATTTTGCGTTGCTTTTAATAAAGTGATTAAAAATGCTGTCTATATCTGATATAATCAGAAAGAAAAAAAAAGTATAAATAAATAAAAATCCTATCTCAAAAGGGATTTGAACTCCTAGCCTTCAATGGTGTGGCTGTTATTTTGTTTATTAGGCTATACAATTAAGCTCATAAACAAGTGTAAAGATTTTTGAATGTTAATTTTACCACTGGAGGGAGCCCATATTCCATAAATGCTGTAGAAAAAAAAAAAAAGGTTTTAATTTTAAATGGGAAAAAAGTGCACTTTTACGATATAATATGTTTTTCCTGGTGCTGACACTGCATGGATACAGAATTTCTCATATATTTACTATACTGTTCATTTTTATTCCTTTCACATAATGTGGAAATTAAAGGTCAGAAGTCAGAAAATCAGAGTTGCCAGCTTGGAATATAGCTTTTTCCAAAAAGAGATACTTTGTGGAAAAAAAAAAAAAAATTATTACCTTAGTTTTAACACTGGAGTTAACAGGTACACCACTAGAATGCTAGATGAGTGTATTTCCAGAGTTTGCAGAGCCTTTGACTTATTTGTTCTTGAAGTCTTTGACTATCATTAAGTTTCATTTTTCAGAACAGTAATAATCTTCTAATCTAGGTGGATTTGCTAGTATGATTTTTTCATCTTTTGAGACCTGTGACTTTTTAAATATGATCTCGAGTTAATCTGTTCTAAAGCATGGTTCAAATGTCTAGAAAAGTTACCAGTGTGATGCTGTTTGTCATCATCTTATAATAACCAGTCGACAGGCAAGAAGCTATTAAAGCTTTCTTCTCCCTTGTGGGTTATTTGATTTGTCATTCTCCATTTTTGCAGCCTGTATACTCAAACCAATTTGTGATAACACGACCAGAAAGCTAAATTCAGTAAAGAGTTCATGCTGACATTGTTATTCCACACAAGAGGCCCAGTAGAGAGGCAGAATGCTATAATTCAGATAACATGATGAAATGAGATCTTGTACCACAAAGACTTTGGTGGATGAAGAAACATAAGCATCTCCTCTTTTTATATAAATTTGAAGAAGATATGGGGTCTTACTGAAGTTGCATCTGCTATTTTTATTTAACTTTTTTACAGACGATTCAGCTGAACTGAGGCTTAGAGAGACGGGTGAATTACAACGCATTCACTCAACATATATTTTAAGAATTTAAATTTACTTTGGCAGGTAGTTTTCATTTCAAATATTTGAAGTAGGTCAGAAGAAAAACATGCAATAAGCTATATTTATCACAGCTGATACTTTAAAAGTAAATTGCATAAGCCTGAAAGAGTTTTAAGTTTCCATAATTAAATTGATATTGATTTGTTGAATATTTTAAAGAATCATTTTTTGAGAACATGGGGCAGCTCAGAATATCCTTGCTTTTAGCAGTGGGACCATAGACACTAACAGTAGTTTATAGTGGAAAAGCTTATTTCCTACCTATTTTTTCAGCATTTTAGTTCAAATATTTTGCATTTTTGATTAATTATGTGCCATTTATCATCTTGATATTTGAAATGAAATATTCCTACTTAGTTTATTCTTATTTTTATGTAAATGCAATGTAGTCTTGCTAGAATTTGTGGTTTTGCGTGTGCATTGCACGTTGGTAACTGAATTTAGCTTGCATGTTCTATTTTTCTGAATATGCTTCAAGAAAACCTGTATTTATATGAAAGATAATGTAGCAAATCAAATAAAACGAAAATGATGGTAGAATTTAGTGTTTGAAGAGATTAAAGAGGAATTACTGTCTTGTAAAGCCATATTGAACAGAGGTCAGAGAGATATGTGTTTTAGAAATTATCATTCTGCACTGTCAAATCTGAGGATTTTTTTCCTGAAAAATTTATTCTGACAGGTCATAGGCAAATAATTTAATTCATTTTTGCTATTTTGTTCTGAAAAACATGTACTGAGGTGAATACCTGCAAATTTTAATGAAGAAAACTGGCAACATAGCATACAAAGAAAAATAAACTGTACCTTAATTAAATACAAATGAAGTTACTATAAATATTGTCATGGAGTCAAGGTAAACAATGGTTTCAGAGTGTTTCTTTTTTGTTTGCATAGTTAGAAGCTTTGCTGACTAGAATGTGCTATTAAACATGAAGGAATTCCATTTTCAAACAACTTTCCGACCTCTTCTTACTATCAGGTGCATTTATCCTCAGAACAGCTCTTCAATGAAATTTCAAGTGAAGTAAATAGACTATCTGGTTTCTGTAGAGTTCTTTTGATGTAGACATTTCAAACAGTTCAACCAAAGAGTTTCTTTTCATTAGGCCCAGGTAGAGAAACCGAGTTGTAAAGCTGAAGAAAGCCCAAATCAAAAATAGTATTTCCAAAATCCTGGTCAGACTTAATTCATTAGCCTGCATATCTCGGCACCATCTCTGCCTCCTTACATGCTGTGGAAAATCACAGGTTAAACCTACTTAACACTGCTGTTGCTTTATGTCTCTAAAAACTCATTTCTTTCATTAAAGCAAATCTGTTGTTACTCCTCAATCTCAATAGTCGTTTTAGTCTTCCTTCCTTTAGTGGATGTATAGAAAATGCAGTATTGGCAATGTTTTCAATATTGTTCATATCTTTGTTTCACAAGCATTTTATCAAAAGATCAGTTCCAAATCAAAAAGATCTGAAAAAGCAGATGGTGTACTGGAAATTGTCATTTTTCAGGCAGGAGATACAGGAGAAGCCTCTCTGACCTTAACCCCAAGCTAGTTGTTCCAAGGAATTTTCCTGATTGCACTAATGACTGTCTCTCCAGAAATTCGATATAGAAATCTTTCTCTGTTTTCTAGAATAACTTTTGGGGTATAGCAAAGAAAGTAATTGGCCATGACGTTTTGCAAGAAAGCTCATACTAAAGGTCTGTTTCTAATGCATTGGGGTATTTAATAAATAAATTAATTAATAAATTTCCTTGCTCAACTCTTCCTGTGGTGCAAAATTGAGCTTTCATTTTCTGAGCAGAAGGAAGAGAAAAGTGGGGGGGGAGAAAATGAAATTGAATTGAGTAAACTTTCCCTTTCAGGGGGACAGGAAAACTATATGGGGGGGGCTGTATGTGCCAAATACCATGAAATCATAGTTGAAACCTGCTAATTAAGTAAGTTACTTGAACAGAAAGACTATCAAAATTTCTGTCCTATCCCAAAAGAGCAAATTGCCTTCTGTATTTGTCTTTATAGTTGATGCATCCTTGAGAAATTGTGATTTCTTACATATTGCAAAAGACAAAAGAGTTTTCCTTAACAGCTTTTTATCTACCAACTAGTAGTGCTTTCTTCTAGGCCCAGACATCTTCTGTTTGTCCCAGACATTCTTTGAAGATAAAGGTCTAAACCAGAAAGATATCCTTCCCCCTGTGCTCAAGATAGTCCTGTATTTCATTTTTCTTTCTGTTGTCTCTAGTTTGCAAGTATGCTTACAGCGTTCAAAAAAACAAAGTGCTGGACACATAATTAGAAACCTTATTTGTAGCCCCAAATGTTGTTAAATAGATTAGATTTTTAAAAAGTTACAAAGGCACCCAGATTTTCATATTAAAACTAAGAGTTTATTCACACATCATAGCAATCCATTCATTTGCACTTGGGAAGGTTAAGATTGCCTGCCCAAGGGAAGAAGGAAGAATGCATTTTTCAAAATCCACCCACTGTTTGTGTTGCAGTTACTTTATCAACCCTCGTCATCTGCAAGGTCTAATTAATGGTCTCCATGGCTGAGCCGTAAGAGGCTTCTTTTTTCTTCTCATAAGATGTGTCTGACACAAGATTAACAGTGCGTATGAAGGCTTTTGGTTCATTTTGAATTGCGTCACCTTCCATGTGACATAAAATTCAGACTTGAGCCCAGGATGTTTTTGAGACTTTCTTTAAACAATTAGAAGGGCTAGTTACAGAAAAAGTATAAATTAATTGTCCTAACCTGAACATAATATATATTCTTAAAAATTTGCTTAGGCCCTGTACTAAGTGATGTGCTGTGGCAAGCAGACCTCAAAGGGAGATTTGAAAAAGAGGAGAAAGCAGTGCTTTGTTTGGGAGGACAGCTAAATGGCCTGAGATAATTGAGGAGACTACGTAAGTGGCAGAAATTTTTCTTGAAATCATGATGAACATTCTTTAGTTGTGTTGCTGGCTGTATCAGTGAGTCGTAGACAGGCAAGTCATAATCTCCTTGTGCCTGAGTTTTCTAAAATTATTATAAATATCTATCTAATTCACAGATTGAGCTAAAATAGTATTTGGAAATGTATTGATGTCTTTGAACTGTTTCTAAAAGTATTACACATTAAAATAAAGTATGTGAAAATGTAGCTGTTTAAAATAGTATTGAGAATGTGTTGATTTGTTTTTTTAAATTGCAAGAGGGGGAAAAAGTAAACAAATTAAAGGTTATGCAACAAAAGAACAAAATGGAATCCCAAATTATGCAGCCATCTGTGGGACATATTTTAATGACTATCACTGAACTATTTTTATAGATTTTGAATCCTTTAGAAAGCCAACTGTTATTTACAAGCTGGCCTTATTAAGTGGCAAGGAATGGCCGTGGCTTTGGTATCTAGATGATTAAACAAAACAAAACAAAGTCGATGTTGATTAGAGATTTAGGAAGTTCTATGAGCTGTTTTTTTGTAACAGTGAAGCAACTATTGTATAGAGGAAATGGATACAGCTTTCTATTTTAAAGAAAGCAAGCAAATTAAAGAGTGAAATTAAGGTGTTAGATATCTAACTTCATGGAAATAAGCCTAATTCAAAATAGCAGTAGATAACAGAAACTTTTAAGCACATGGGTCTTCAAAAGGTCTTCAAAAGGACCGTGCTTTAAATGACAGCTATAAGGCTTGCTTATTAGCAAACTAACAGAGCCTCTCACTTCCTTCACAAATTATCTGTTTTTTCATTTTTTTGACACTATAAGGCAGATTCTTTTTAGTAAAAAAAATTTTTTCCTGAGGTCTTCATAAAATGCACCAAAGATGACTAAAGAAACACTGAAGCAAAAGGGGGTTCAGTTATCGCTGAAAAGCCCTGTCTCTTAGTGGCTGGGGGCACCATCTCATCCTTTCACCCACACGGGAGTTCTGCAGCTTGCTGTAATCTGTGCTCTACAGAAGTGATACAGAAGGATAGGGGCAGCAGTCAATCCTGGCCTTTTGTCCACAGACTCACTCGAAATATATTTTTCATCTTAACAGCGCTTAGCTAGGTTTTAGGGATGTTTCATTAGAGAGCAGAAATATGTTTTGTGGCTAGAAAGTGGTGATATTGCTAATTTAGAGTGCATGATTTAATTATGTGGCTACTATAAAACATTTAATATATCATAAAAGGGTACCAATGATTTGGTTTTAGGACCAAATTTTAGAATGTCTACTCAGTTTGGGAACATCATTTATATTACAGCACTTGGTGATCTGGGTCCTACTAGACTAAGTCCATTACACAGAGTGTAGCAAATAGTATAAGAAATAATTCTGCTATGGACAGAAATGGTCCCGCTTTCTTTTGCTTATTTATTCCCACTAGCTATTGTATACTGACGTCAGGTTTTGTGTAGTGCTGTGGTGAGCTGGATCAGGGGACTGATTTGGTAGAAAATGAATGGATTTTTTTAAAGTTTCCAGTTTTATAAAGTCACTACTCCATCTTGGTGATAGATGTGATGAATACGAGCACCAGAGCAAGGGAGCCATTAGGGGTTAGTACGGAGCGGGGAGGGTAGGAAATGGGGAAGTGAGATTGCCTCATTTTACAAAAATGTGGGGGTTTGTTGGATTAAAGTCACCGCTTTGCCTAGAACCAGAGGAGAGAGGGCAAGTACAGAAAGTTAAAGAAAGCATAGGAGTTTCTATGTGGAAAATCTGTTTCCTTTTTCCCCCCCTAGCATTTATTTAAAAGAACTAAAGCAGCTGATGGTAAAGTGGGTTTACTTTCACTGCAATAACGGTCCATTTGTAGCAAAATTGGAAAAAGTTTCACCAAAACTGAAACAGCATTAAAACACACATATTTGAGCTTTTTTCACTGCGAACAGTTCAAACTGCCTTGCTTTTAAGGCTCATGTCATTTATTCTGCTGGAAGAAGCAACATCATTTTCTGTAGTTTCTCTGTATTTTTGGAGAGTCCACATGGTTAAACTTTGATGGCTTTCCTCAGAGTAAGGGTCCTTTCTTGAAATTTCCCATTACTACTTCAAACCTTTGCTATTAAAAATATATAATAGAAAGTTGGAGTGTTTGCAGCCAGCAGTACAGTAAGCGTGAGGTCCTCTGGCATCCACTATAGGCAGGAGTCCATAGTTCCTATGCGGTGTGCGGTGGTGTTGGTAGGGGGGTAGTTGAACCAACAGCAGCAACAATAAGAAATCTTTGAGAGAAGTCCTACTGTGTCATAGCCAGTGACTCTTGAGATGTCAGGAGAATGCGTTTGCTGACGCAGTTGGTCTACCTAAGTAGCAACACAATGAAAAAATATTACAAATGTGAGAAGGAAGAACAAAACCGCAAAATATGTCATTGTTTAAAATGGAAAAAAAATGTGTCTGCATTAAGAAGCATCAGAGGATTTAAAAGTAATTTAATATCTATTCCCATAGCCCAGTCTTTGCAGTGTCATGTCGTTAAGCAATAAATAATGGAATTTTTGCAGGGAAGACATCTTATACTTTTAAATCAGTGACATAAATCTAACTATATGGATTAGGAAGTCATCCTTATCTACTTACAGTCTAATCTGCTGATGATACATAGTGTGTTCTGTTGTCATTTCTTTAATATGGTAGGAGATGAAGAACCCATTAGTCATTTCCAGATTACCTTCAATAAGGTTTTCAGAATGCTCTTTTAATGAGGATAATTTTTAATAGAAAATTGTGTACAACTGCCTGATGTGAATGATGAAAGTCCACTGAAGAAGAAAAAAACAAAGGCAACTGTTGTAACAAGAGAATACTTGCTATCTATTACTCCAGTCTTACTCCTCATGTCTAGTCTTTAATCTTGCTTCACATACCCGAAAAATGCATGTTGAGAATTTTTGCTGATCAGTGGAAGCATGCGCATCTGAATAATAAAGAGCTATTGATAATGGATTCAGATATCAAATATAGCCAAGTGTTCGTATTAACGTGTTTGAAAATTATGACTGCTTAAATGGCTCACAAGTGTGACTTCTTGTCAATAAAAGCTGATAATTTGAAAAGCCTCAAAAACGAGCCCCTTTGCCGGCCTTTTTTGCCGCGATTCCCTTCCCCAGTACAGACTTACCTGCACTGGAGCTGGTCTCCTCGGCGAGTGTACATGACTTTTGGTCTTGGACAATTTCCTTTTTTATGTTTTAAAGTGGTTAATGCATTAGATGTTGCGTGATGCTCCTTGATGTTCCTGCTGCTGTTGGTTTTACGCTGGTTTGTGCATCTTAAACTTTTTCATTGCACTGCTGCCATACAGTGCTTGTTTAACAGAGTCAATAATACAATATATCTGGGGAATCACTCCTTTATTGCAGCTCTGAATACTAGGAAGACAGACTGGAGAGATGATCTGAGGAGGAAGAGGTTGTGTTCCTTTCAATAGTTCTTCTCATTCGTCTCCTTTGTAGGTAAAGTATGTTGAGATTGTGAAATCCTGTTTTGCCTGATGAGTTGCATGAAGTAACAGTCTTGTCAGGATTAAAGAGTGATCAAGTCAAGGAATCATTTATTGGGTTTGGTACTTTTTAGCACTTGGTGTGATTGTCACTATGTTAGCTATATTAAAAAAAAAAAAACCATGAAAAAATAGATAAGGTTTTCTTATATAAAGATGGCCTTTCTTAATTTAAAGCAGTGCTGCGTGGCAGTAATGGCAATCAATGTATTTTTCAACTTCAAAGGTAAAATCTGGGAGCTTTTTGTATAACATATAGATCCTATATAATGGCTATACAACATTAACTCATTTATGTAATGGTGTTGTGACTAACTAGTCGAGAATAAAGAATAAAAAGCAGCCGCCTCCTTTTCAACTTTGTACTACGTTGATACACAGGTTTCAAAGCAAAACAGCTATATTAACTGTGGAGACAGCAACAGCTGCAAAGGTAGAAGAGAGCTAGCAATATAATCGCAAAGATAGCAATAAATTGATCCCTTGTGTTCTCTCATGAGTATACATTCTGTCACTTAGATAACTGCATTCAGTCGGGAAGAATTTATGAAAATAAACTATTCAGTGTCAAGAGGACTGTATTCATTGAAGTGATAGGGCTTGGCAGGCAGCAAAAAGTTTTTTTTTTTAATATATCTATGATGCTTTTTTTTAATCTGGTAAGAAGCAAATTATCTCATCAGATGACTGTCTTGTTAGTGTCACTTTTGATGAGCCCAATGTGAAGGTTTTGTCATGTTTTAAAACTCTGATATATTTGTATGTAAAAGGAAAGAGGGGGGGGAAGTATCTCGCAGGGAATGAAAACCTGGCACCCCAATTTTCAGAGTATATTGATGACATATCTAAATGCAATTGGTTATGATAGTAGAAATGACTGCACAGAGGCTAGCTAGTTTCTTCTCTTTTTTTATGTAAAGGGAGGAAGACAAAAGCTGGGTGTGTTTGACATTTTGAGATTGAGTTTTATGCTGTGTTTTGAAGAATATGATGGTTACCTTGTTATATACAATGTAACATAGTTTACTATATAATATTATATTGGGGCTTTTTCCTAAAAAAATGAATTAAATATAAAAATGTAGTAGCTGATCGGAAATATCCAGACTTACACACCATTGAAGAGTTCCCTCTTATTTTTTGTTTTGCTTCGGAAAGAGAGAGAGACTTACAGATACTTGCATCAATAAAATCTGCGTCCTAGGCATATCACTTTAACTTCTCTCTCATTTGTGGCTTTTCATCTACGGTGTGTTTACATTCATGAAAATAAATAAGTGTTGGCAGAATATGAAAAGTTTGCTAAGAGTTAGTTTCGTTATTCACAGTGAGTACATCTATGACTAGTGTTAGCCAGCTATAAAACCTGTATGGTCTCACTGGAAACTACTTTCTAGTGTGTGTGTGTCTGATGCAATAAAAGAAGCTCAGGAATTTAGCTAACCTCAAGCATGTGTCAGAAGTCTGTCTTCCAGACTGGCCTGCAGGACTGAGAGTCCAGATTTGGAACGGACGTGGGAATCAGAGAATCATGGGGTTGGAAGGCACCCCTGGAGATCATCTAGTCCAACCCCCCTGCCAGAGCAGGGTCACCTACAGCAGGTTGCACAGGAACGTGTCCAGGCGGGTTTTGAATGTCTCCAGAGACGGAGACTCCACCACCTCTCTGGGCAGCCTGTGCCAGTGCTCTGCCACCCGCAAAGTAAAGAAGTTCCTCCTCATGTTTAGATGGAACTTCCTATGCTCAAGTTTGTGCCCATTACTTTTTGTCCTGTCCCCGGGCACCACTGAAAAGAGCCTGGCCCCATCCTCCTGACACCCAGCCTTTAATGGGAATCATCTAGCTTAACCCCTTGTACTCAGGATGAAGGAAGTATAATGAAATCATCTGTCTCAGGAGCTCACGGCACTGTTCTTCAGAACCTACAGTTGAGTAGATTCCTGTAGTTTGCCATCTTTCACTGTTTAATTACCATAATCATTAAAAAGATTTTCCAGGTATTAACCCTAGGTCTTTTTGCCACAGACTGAAATGATGACTCTGCTCCTGCCTGTGTAGACTGACAAGGGGAAACAGCTCTGACATGGGGAAAGAGCTGATGACATTTCTCGTAAGATTTTTATGACTAGGAGACAAATGGACATGTCTCTCCAAAATCATTTGTTTGCAAATTATAAAAATTTTAATTCTTTGAACTATTGCCAAGACATCTAGTTGTAGATCCCATTTTTGGCTGAAGAAACCCATCAGTAGCAAGCAAAATCGACAGATTTCGTTCCAGTCATCATGAATTCCATGCCTGTTAATAGATACAAAAATAAGGTTTGCCTTTTTTGGAGCAGCATTACATGACTGATTTGCATTGAGATACTGTACACTGCAAAACCGCAATGACTACTGAGTTTTTCCCACTTGGTACTCGTGCATTTGTCTTCTCCAGATTTATTGCGCTCCTCAGCCAAAGTTTTGCTGAATGCTTTGTCGATTTCTGGACATGCCTTCAACTTGCTAAAATAATTTGGTATTTTGACCTTATTCTCCAGATAGCTATCCTACAGGAGAGGTTGCAGATTCTCCTCATTTCATGCTGTCAACATTGTGAATGTTGTGAATCTATTTCTTTATTCCCTTCGTGAAGTTTCCCAGTGGAAGCTGTTTCGAGACACCTTTTGTATATGACTGTCAGTCACTGGTAATTACCTGTTCTGTGCAATTTCATTATTCAGCTTTTGCCCTTATCTCATGTAAGTGGCCTGTAAACTTAATTTCCTTAGCTTCAGTACGCTTATGGTGTAGGATACTGAAGCCTTGATGAAGTTTATGATCAAATGCCATAGTATACATTCAGTGTTAGCTATTAGAGGCAGAGAAGGTCGTTATCCCAAACTAATGCTGATAAAAGCCATTCAGTACCACTGTCTCTGCCTCCCTTGTACTTATCATATGCAATCTTCAGCACATCTTGCTGATGCAGTTGTCAGACGTTCTGCTGTCATGGCAGTGCTAAAAGGTATTTTCAATGAATTAACGTCTTGCAGATCAAAGCTTTAATATTAGCAGAGGTTTTCCATAATGGGCTGCAATTACTTTATACCATTAGTAGGACATCTTGAGCTCTCTCAGGATTTGCCTTGTAGCTTTGGGTTATGAATCACATCTCACTTTCAGGTGGGGTTTTTTCTTTGGTGGTCAGAGTGATGGCTAGCATGCTCATGTCCTGCAATTTGCGTTTGGCATTGTTACGCTAATTTATTGCATAAGAACTCTTTTACGGATTCATTATAAACCTGTAGAACTAATTTTAATAGAGATCTATGTGCAGCTGTTATTATTTTTGTTGTCTGAGGAAGCAGCAACGACATTTAATTTACACTGAGGGAAAGCTGTCGACTTGAACCATTGCAGTAGTTTCATCTTGTTGGTGCCCTGAAAACATTTACTGAATTGTTGAAGTGGAACTAACGTTCCTTTTGATGGCACAATAAAGGGACCAGACTTATAATATACATAGTTGCATATATTGGAGGTTGAAAGAGTCAAGGCAGAAAAAAAATACTGCTGACATTTGCCAAATTGCATTCATTGGGAAGTTTTTTTTTAGTTAAAGTGGTATAAAGACAGAAAGTTGGAACACCATCTCGGAAGACATGTTAGGCGGTTATTGGTAATCGTAGGTGGATGAGATTAGGATTTACTTAGTTTATTCTCTAAAGGTTTCTTTGAGTAAGGAATTGCAATAAAAGATGCGTTCACTCAATATCGAAAGAAAGGTATTTGTTGGTTCTGCTCAGGTATCGTATATTAAGTTCTACAAATTTTATTGTATTGAGGTACCCACAACATAATACAGGGCAAATACTGGAGCTGGATTTTTTGTTTGTTTTGCTTTTTCTTTGCTTCTCCATTTGACCTGTTAATATCCCCCCCTGCTATTTACTGGTTGAGGGGAAAGCTACACTGCAGTACTTTTTCATTGAAATTGCAGGAAAATGGTTTCAGCAGCTCTCTCCCTGATTCCCTGCCAGCTGGAGGCAGGCAGCTGCCAGATCCCCACCCTTCCAGCTGCCTCCGGAGCTGGGCTGGATTTAGCAGAGGTGTGGTGCCGTGGTTGAGAGAGGCAACCCACAAGGATGGCTTTGCAAATGCCTTCTGCGGTTTTGGAAAGCTGCACAAGAACAGTCCATTCCACCTGGAAATATTCTGACTAAAGGAGAGTGTTCAGCAATTATATGTCCTATGTTATATTTATTCTTATGTTATGAATCTCATTACAAAGCTGTGTGCCGTATTCGGTGTGCAGGAGGGAGTGTAATATTAATTAACAGTAGAGGTGGTTCTGCTACAAACAAACTTGGAGCTTTCTACATGAGCATTTTCTGTACATAAACAACCATAAAAGGCAATCGGATCTACAGTTGGAAGGATTGTTGGCCTTGAGTTATTGACCCCGTATTTGGTTCTTGAGCGTATTTCTTTGCAATGGAGGTAATGACACGCCCTGTTAAAAAGGATTGTATGCTTGTACCTTGATTGGGATTAGAAATGATGAGGATATGGGATCAGCACAAAGGTACTGGCGTGAAAGTGGTTTAGAAAACGGGAAGGTGGAAACTAAGGGTAGTTATTCAGATGTGATTTTGGTGGGGGTGGCTCTCATTTTGAAACTGGGGGTTAGCTGAGGAGTCACAGAGTTTGCTAAATGTGTCAGTGGAAGTCTTAGGTGAAGGAGGCATAGAAAGTCAAGGCTGGAATGGATTTTGCTGTTTAAGTTTGGATAATGCCTTTTTTTTTTTTTTTTCCCTCTGTAGGCTATTCTTCATAGTTTTGTTATTGTTATAATGTCACTGTCCCTCAGATATAGCTTTCCTCCTTCCCCTGCCTTCCTGGCTGTGATACATCAGCTGCACTCCATTCCTCCGTTGTTTAGATTGCCGTACTGGTATTGAATAGATCCGTTCTGTGATTTTTTTTTTCAAATCTCCCTTTACCACCAGAAAGCCTGTGCCTGGAAAAATCCAGTTTACTGAAGTTACCTGTTCTTCCCCCGCATGTCTCTTCCTTCATCACCATCTTCCACTCACAGTCCCTCATTCACCTCATCTTTCCACCATCTCCTGATGCAAACATTAAATGTGGAAATAAGCAAAGTCTGCAATGGATAGAAAAACTCTAATTTGGAAGGAAAAACTGGCAGCAGGAGATTGGCGAGTAGAAGAAGCAGTGATTGCAAGGACCTTCTCACAGCTCTGCTCCTTAGCAGCTTTCACCCCAGCATCTTTTAATATTCCGTTTCTGGTTCATGTGGAGAAGCACTGCTGAGATCTGGGTAAGCAGAGGACAAAAAAGCATCTAAGGTCAAAAACCATTGGCGTAAGAGGTTTTAAGCTAAGAAGGCAGCATCAGTGATGGAAATAATTGGGTAGTTTCTTCAGCTTCTCTTTAGAAAATGAAGCCCTTCTTTGTGTTTAGAATTTGCAAGAGCCCTCTGCCTGAAAATATTTGTCTGGCTGTCTGGAATTTGTAGACTGTGGTTCATTAGATATTGAGACTGAAATAAACACTGACATTTTAATGAAAATGTTTTTTAAAGTGTATTTGATTTTAATGCCTTTCCTAAGCATGAAAAGGAACACCTTAATAAGCAAATATTATAGAAGATCGATCTGTGTTCTGAATGCATCGTGTTAAATATAAAAAAAAATTTCAGTCTTCGAAGTTTGAAAAAGAAATATATAAGCCTCAACGTGACCTTAAATATGACACTGCTATCAGTGCCTTTATGATAAATTGCCAAAAGCAATAATCTGTATCTTTAATCAGATATGGCCACAGTAACTGTGGAGTTAGATTTCTGTGTATGCAGAGGGCTCAGTTCAATTCATCAAAAAAGTGGATTTAAAAGCAGAATGCAATCTGTTAAGATGCAAGAGCTGGCAAGTTTTGTGTTTCTTCAGTAGTATAAAATCTGAACTGCTTTAGTTGCTGATGGAATTAAACTTTTCCCTAGATGTCTGTGATATTACTGACTTTTTCAAGAGGCACGGAAAGCTGGCAAGTGGATGAAAGAGGAAAATGTTTTTAAATACTTTGCTTTAAAGTACAAAGGTGTGTGTGTGTGTTTGTGTGTGTTAAATGGATGCCCGCGTATTGTTAGCTACCGGAGTTGGCAAGCACTTGTCTCTGTGACTTTCATGTTTTTAACCAGGTTTTAAGCTTATGAATTAGTTATGGAAGGGAAGAGTGGGAAACTGCAGAGAAAACTTCAGAGCTGTCTCCGTCCCAGTCTGGAGAGAAACCTGGGAGACACGGTTGTACCCAAGAATGTTTTCGTTTGGCTAAGGAGGAAGCCAGACAAGCAGCTTGCTAAATAAATAAATACGTAGTCATTGGGATGGTAAGGAGAGCAGATTTGCTATATAAATCTGGTAGAGAGTGGGACAGTCGTAAAGGTGAGCCAGGCAGGGCTGGTGAGATTTCTGGAGGTCACCCTGGCAGATCTGCTATGTGGGAACACACAAACAGGAAGAAGGACCAGCTCAAGATTTTAAAAATATACATGCTTTTAATCATATTTTTCAATTTCTGCTGAAGTTGGTAAAGAGACTAATTTTCTCCTGATGTCCTTGACTGAGACAACAGCTTCGCATCAGCTGCCTTAAAAAGCATTAAGTCTCTGCTACACCAGATCTCTGATTTGCTTTTCTTTTCATTACTTTTTAAGAAGAAGTCATACTTTTATTGCTGCTTTGATTTGTAACAAGAGCCTAATAACAATTTGATTTTGGAACAAGTTTGTCTCAGATGACACAACGCTTCAGAATTGGGATTTAGTTTTTCTTAATTGTGTGTTGTACAGAAAAAAATACATTTTGAAGTCTTTTCAAAAAAGGAGTGTTCTTTTGTGTTCAGCCTAGTACTTAATATTATTAATTAATTTATGAAGTACAGACTGGCACAAATCCTTGTTTTCCTTTAGCTTTAACACTACCCGTGATGGATAATAAAATAAACAAACCCGTATGGCTGTTGAGCATTTTAAATGCTCCATTAAAAAAGTAGTTATCTTCCTGTTTTGAAATGGCACCATGTTTATTTTAACAATATTGATTAATTAGGTTTCTGTTTAATGATGCGTATGCAAGGTGCAGGATATCTAGCTGGGGACAGTCCAGAGTACTCAAGGAAGTGAGGCTTCGTCCCTGCCTGAACAGCTTCAACATGTATTTAAATCCCTGCAAGTTCAGAGCCTTGAAGAGAAAATGCAGATGGGAGATGGGAAAATGCTGATGTTTTGCATGTGGGGAAATGAGAGAGGGACGGCTTTTTTTAGAGGCGGGAATCATTATTTCAAAAAAAAGCCAACCACAACAAAACCCAAAGCCAGCAGAAATGAGTTGGGGTAGGTTTGTGAGGTTGCTTGGAGCTTCTTGTAGCTAATTCTGTCTAATTCAAGAATAAATTACGTCACATTTTCCAAACAAATTTGGCAAACCGTCTGAATTGGCTGTCATAAACTGTAAACGATCTGCTTCTTGAGAAGGTGTGCCTACCTGTTTTGTATATGTTAAAGCAATTTAGGATTTCATGCTGTGTGGAAGCATTTGTAAGAGGACCTTGCAGATAAGGAACCATGATATTCAGAAGCTGTTTTGTGGTTAATATGTTTTAAATTGTTGGAACTTATTTTAGACCAGGCCTGATGAAGGCTGTCTGAAGCTATCTGTGTGCATTACTATTTTTTGCATTGACCCTAGGTCCTTGTAGAAATAGACTTACCCATAAGCAGTGGTAAGTCTTTAAATTCAATGGGATAATCTCCTTCTGTTGCCTTAATCTTGTCCTTATGAGTTTGTATAAATCAGTTTTCTTCATTGTTATGCATCACACAAAAGGTATTAAAATTAAGTGTTTAATTTTTTTTTAGTGCATATTGAAACAGAGATAAAAAGATAAAGTATATTTCGGTTTTATGTAACTCCTGCTGGGCTGATATTACTCCTTTTTAATGTAATTTTATGTCAACATACCCAGCGAAAGCTGTAGGACCTTAAATACCACCCACACAAATAGTCTGATTCCTGCAAGGAGTCATTTTCCTTAACTATCTATCCAACAGATGGATCACATTTTCCTTCTATGGCAGAAACAGTTAAAGTAGGATGGAGCCACAGGAACATCATATTACGATGTAGTTTCAGTTCATTTTTCTTGCTGTTTTCCTGTAACTTGCATAGCATCTCAAGACATTAATGATCTTCCCTTTTTAGTAGCCATAAAAATTTTCATACTGTGTTGTGTTTTCCTTTGTTTTAAAACTCTTGCCTGGCTTGTAAATTTAATATGAAGGACTTTTGTCTGACCAGCCATTCTTAAGTTCAGATAAGAGTGGGAAAGGGTTCTGTTGCTGGGCTGAATCATTCTTCTGGCAAAGAGTTCATGGAAAAACAGTCAACAGCTTCAACTTTTAAATACATGCAAGATGCTATGATAATAGTGCCTGGAAAAATGGAGGAGAGTTACTGCTCTGTAACTTTGCAAGGTACATGCCTGAATAGATATTATGCCATTTGTATGGAACTCTGTTGAAAAACGGTGTTGTTTTTTTTTTCCCTGTCAGGATACCATACATGCAGGCTGCCAGGACCAGCTGCATTCACTTCTCTTTTTAGCCAGCAGAACTGCAAAGACCTGATGTTTGAGAATGGCTAGTATGGTCTTAAAGACTAGATTACAAAGTAGGTTTTTCATGGGAGATGGGAACAAAGCTGACCTGACTAGAATTACACAGTAAATGAAAAGGAAGTCATGCTTTTTTAACCTGTCTCTTGGCTCTGTAATTCCTCTGTTTTCTTGCCAAAATTCATTTTCTACTAATTTAACTGCGAAGATCTTGGCAACCTTTGGATTATTTTTTATTTTGTTTTCGATAAACAAATTCCCCTCAACTTTTTGATCATGATCGCTGCCATTCATGTGTTGTGCATTCCTGCTTTGGGTATTTTTAATACATTTCAAGATTAGCAGCACGGAGGCAGTACGTTTTAGTTTCTAGTCCTCCACCATCTATTAACTCTGTACTCTTGAAACTGGTATTAGTTAAACATAAGTTAGTCTACGGTCTGCCACTGTGGGTCTTGTAAGCTAACATTTAATATACACCCTAGTTAAATAGAGAGGAGTTTTCCCAAGACAGAAAGACGCTTTATGACTAAGTAATTACCAGGGCCTGATACTTACGTTATACTGCTGCTTCTTGAGAGAGAGGCCCAACTTCAGATCTCATGTCCTCTGGTGAAAATGAGAGGAGATCTGAACTCTTCATCCTTGCTATGTAAAGGAGGGCAGATGAAGTATTGGCGCATGCTCACCTTGGGGGGAAGGTGCTTAATGCCGAGTTGCATGGGATCAGAGCTGGGGCATGGCCAACTGGAGAAGAGAAAGAAAGAGGAGCAGAGAAGAAAGTGAGAAAGCTCTGGAACGCAGCCACACGGCAATAAGGATACGGGGAAAGACTTCAATGGGGAATGATCAAATAGTGGTTTAAATATTGCCCCGTGTGACTATGTGTTAATCAAAAGAGATTACGATCTGGAGTATGGATACCTGGGCCACACCAGGGGTGCGGAGTTACTGCATAGTAATGAGGGATTAAGTACTGCTCCACAGTCATCTGAGAGCTAAGGGGGGGACAACACTACTGAGAGATTATATTTCCAGTAAGACTAGGAGATCTATTTCTTGCTTTTTTCCCAAAGCTTTTAAATCTGCGAAAACATCTGGATTTTAGTGCAGTTGCTCCTTGTATGATTGTATGGCTCCTTGTATTTCCTATAGAAATGTAGGAACAACCATAATAACTCTGGTACTGCACTCTTCATTTTCAGTAGCGCTTGAGACAATATTTCCACCCCATGAGGCTTTTTTGGAAATGTCTTTTTAATACATATTACCTGGAAATAAGTTTATGGAAGGAACAAATGTAAAGAGGAACTACTTCAGGATATGGCAAATTCATCTTCAGGAATATAATATCCTCAATCCATATTCTTTGGAGATTAGAGAATTTAGTTTGAAAATCTCTTTGGTTTGTAAATGTCTTCCTATCATTGGCACTGGGACACCCTAGAGCCCTTTTGTTAGTGACAAAACATAGTCATTGTGTTTTTTCTTTTCTCCTTGAAAAGCTGCTTGGCATCTAGATCTGCTGTTGTGACGTTGGCTGGCCACCACTGATGTTTATAATGTGCATTTAACATACTTTGCACTACACCATCTCATTTTCTTTTATTATTAGCTCCTCAGTTTCCCTGGGGGAGAGGCAAAAGAAGATACAGATAAATTGAAGGTACAGATGGATTAACTGTCATTTACAAATGTCTTTGTAGAAAAAGTGTGTTTGCTTTTCTGTTCTGCAACTCTATATGGAATTATTGTCCCATCTCGCTGACACATGAAGTGTGACTATGCAGTAGCCCGCTGTAGTAGCCATGCGTAATGCATGAGTTTTGCCTTAAAAAGTTCCCCTGCATTAGAAACAATACACAATTACACGCTGCTTCAAATGGTGTAACAGGGGAACGAGGGCAAAGAAAAGAATCGGTTTGGAATAACTTAGTTTCCGAAAATATTTGTTTACAGTATGAATTTCAATAATTAATGTACGGATTAAAACATTCTGCTTATCTTCTTCTTCCAGCAGTAGGGTCAGCACCTATAGCTACACAGAGGAAGCCAGAAAAGCTTCCAGACACAAAGCTGACAAGTCCAGTGCTCCAGCTGCAGCCTCAGCATATACTGCAAAACCCCATACATTGCTGCACTAATGGGAATGTGTTTGTTTTTTCTGGCCAGATCGCCAGTGTGCTGTATAGGCTATCTTCTTCTCCTGAATGTCATTTTTTCCTTTTGGTATTATAGAATGTGTGTGTACCAAAGCCTTTATGTAACATTTAATGTAATAGGAATTGTTCCCGTTTCCTTTCCTGTTATAAAGCTTGTTTACCTTCAGGAGTCAGCTAAGCCGTTTGTGAACTAAAATCTCCTTGTTTCTCTGTAGCAAATTCTTTAGTAGCTCTGTTGTATGTGTTGGTGTTGCAGTATATTCGCTCTAAAACCGTGAGCTTTCAAGTGTGGAGACTCGGGAGTGCTCTTGGGCTATTTTTATTGTTTACACAAATATAAGTAGAAGTTTCAGGTAGGCTCTATTTTCTCTTAAAAATGTTTTTCTTAAGCCCTAGATTTTGAAAGCTCAGAAATGCATGACATTTTTTCTTCTTCTAGAGCTGTAAAATAGGCTAAGAATCTTAGATTAACCTCTTTTATAGGTTATTGACGGGAAGAATAAAATCCGGTGCCTATTAAAGCAATGGAAAAGCTCTTCTTATGGATGAATCTTCGAAAATTTTGAATACACACAAAGAAGCAAGCAAATACTTTGAAAGTATGGAAGTTTTAAATTTATGTTGCTTTGTGCTGCATTGTTCACATTAACTTAAACATAAGATCATGGCAGATTTGCCATAAGTAGACTCCATCAATTTTATTTGTATGATTAAACACAGAAGTGGCATGAAAACTGCTTGGAGAAATGCAAGAGGATGATTAGAATAATCTATTCCCCAAGAGGGAAATATGAAAAATATTTGTGCTAAACCAGAAATGTCTAAAGGTAATTCTGGAGATGCGGAGGAATGTGATTATCTTGGAGGCACCTACTCTTAAGAGAAGGTTGGTTGAGAACTACAAATACATTTAAAATTTATCAGGGCACAAAAAACATGAGCCTCAAAAACCCCATTTCCATATATGTTTAGATACAAAAGAACTAACATGTAATATCCACGTAGTAACGCAAAGAAATTGCACGCTTTGCCTTGTAACTGGACCATGGTATTGGATAGATACCAGGAATTACTCAATTTCACTTCGAGCATCCCAGTTTTCATTAGTAACAGGGATTAATGAATAGGAGAGAGAAATGAGAGATTCAGAAATAGATGAGGGACTCATTCATTTTGAAGTATAGTAAAACAGATAAATATAGATTTGGTGGAAATCTGATAAATTATTAAGATAAAAATGTGATAAATCCAAAAGCATATAAATAATTGAGACCCAGTCTACTTATTATGTCTCAGGTGAAAGGAAATTATTTATGTTTGTGAAAAGCAAGCATGTTTTTGCAAAACTTAAGTTTAAGTGAATAGTCTTATGTCGTTGTTTGGGTGGACTACTGTTGTGTGTGTAGGCTCGTAAGACCAAGTGGTTAGTATTTCTGCGCTAATTAAATAAAGACTAATCGAGCATACAAGTACACCTGTAGTCTAGATATGGAGTCTGATGTTCGGTATGTCCCAGTCAGGAAAATATTTCCTAGTAAGATTTGCATTGTTACCCTCCTTTTCTCCCCAACACAGGAGCCCTGAAATGGCACAGGGAACGAGAAAACTCTGCTTGCAAGAAGCACCATTTAGTGCCTGCCGAATTTATATTCTACCTTGTAGGTTTGTGCTTATTCTGGAGGCCTACATTTAAGTATCTCTTTAGTATGCATGAATAGTTTTATGTATTTGTACCTCTTAAGAGTCAGGAAAGGAAAGGGTTTTGCAGTGCTAACAACAGAATATCACCTTTACCCAAAGAGGCAGAACAGATCAAAAGATGTGCGTTCCTTGCACGTGATAGATCAGCTCTTGCATCCAATTGCTTAAACGTATGCCTGTGCAAATGTGACCACTAACACAATGTACACACAGCACATCCTCGCAAAACTTTGGTGTATACAGACAGTATAGATTCTGATAATTTATGCAGAAAATATTCTAGGCAACTGGCTTCCTTTCTCTTTAGCATTTTCAAGGGATTATCTTCACTTTGGTAATGTTGTTTTCTCTTGAGGAATGCTTTTATATCTTTCAAGCAGACATAAACTGAAGTAGTAATCCTCATGTTTTATTTAGGAAACTGCTGTCAGGATCTGACGTGGCTTTCACTCGTGCCATAATTTCATTAATTCATGACCAAGATGGTGAAATCAATGGAATTTTTGAGATTCTTAGTGTATTGGGGCAGAGAGATGTTTGGACATACCCAGAATGAGAAAAGTTCCACCAGGTTTGTATTTAGACCATATTAAATCATATTGAAGTGTGTCTAGGTGAAAAAACATCTATGCACATTGCACCTTCCGTAAGTCAAATATGCTAAATTTCTGGTCTCAATTTTGATCTCTAAAAGCTTGGCTTTTCTTGTTTGCTAGGGGCTTTTAGGTGGGCGTGGTTATTGGTATTTTGGGGAGTTTTACCATCATTGTCCTCAGAGTCCAAGATATCTTATAAAGATGACAATGAAATTTGTATACTAACTAACTAACTATGTACTGCAATGTTGGAGGATTGCTTTTTTCCTTTCTTACGTTACCGTTATAGTATTTACAGACTTCTACAGTTCTATTGGAATATACTTTCTGGACAAGAAAAAACTGTCAGCCTACTGAAGCTGGGCAATTTTCAGGTGAACAGTTAAATCAGTGCATGTTTGCAGGGATAATTAGTAGTTGCAGTTGCCACTTGCACTCAGTAGAGATTTTAAGCATTGGAATGATTTAAAACACTGACTAATTAATCCCTGCCACACTGGTTTGAAGCAGATAACAAATGCCATGCTGTAAAACCACGGTAGAGGTGATAAACTGGGGCACAAATCTGCTAAGTTTTTAGTTAAGCCAGGATTATCACCCAGTAGACTTGAATCCTACTCAGTTGTGTGCTTTAACTGCTAACACTCATCTGAACTAGACGAATTAGCAAAGAGTTCGCATCTCAGAAAAGAGGAAAAAGCATCCTTATTATCAGAGACTTTCACATTTTTCCTGTTCAGTAACTGATATGAGCATGATGTTCTGTGGCTCGGGTCATTCACCTATCTTTTAAATGCATATGTATGCATTAAAAGGCAGTTAGAGACAGACAAAACTCTTGATGTGGCACGCGTAGGTTTGTTCATTGCATTTTGTTACAGTATGATCCCAGCACCATACAAACTTACATTTGCTTAGTACAGACTCTATCCATTAGACAGCAGGGTTTTGAGCTCAAATAACCATTTTTAAAATGAAAAAAAAAAAAAAGAGAATAAAATAATAGCCCTAGTGTTAGATAGACTGTATTTGGGGCTTTTATGTCTGAGTTCATGACACATCGGAACAATTATGCTTATTATCGTCCATTACACAAGAAGTAGTATCTTTGTATAAAGAGTCTGTCAGGCACAGCTTAAATCTCTGCATACTTATTTTTCATCACAGACGGCTAAATTCTCTTTCAGCTAGAAACTTTTCCAGTCAAAGAAACCCAATACCTAGAAATTCCCCAAAGTTAACCAAACAGTAAGTGTGTAGCTGTGTTTTGTTGCATGTGAGTAACACTGGATAAAGATGATTATATGCTATGGGAAAAATATTAACAAGTATAAAGCAAGATCAGAAGATATTTGATAAACTTTAAGATAAATTTTATTAAAAAGAATCATATCTAATTTAACAATTAGGGCCTTTAGGAAGGTAGTATTTAAAACTTTTCAGTCTTTGAACAGTCAGCTCCATGGTTATTTCAGGATAATTATGCAATCTTTCAAAGTAAAACTACAAAAAGGAATGCAACTTTTGTTGGAAAAAGTGAATGCCTAAATGGAAGGTTTGGGATTTCTGCCACAATATCATCATATAAAATATATTAAAAAGAAGTTACAGAAGTTGCCACAGACTTCTGCCATGGCTTTGTAAAAAAAGAAATCCTCTTTCCACCAAGGGCTTACTGAAGTAAGCAAGCTATCACAACTTGAAATAGAAGACTTTATGATATTTTTTCTCATACTTACTATTGGCAAAATGTACTAGTGGTCAATATGCTGAGCAGGTAGTGAACCTTAGTCCTGACTAGGAGTTTGATCTTCATAGTCAAGGAAAAGAGTTTAGCTTTCATAGCGATATACTACTTTATCTTCCTCTGAAATCACAAAGAGGGCTAGCAGTTTTCATGATAAATATTTGAGGAGTTAGGTGTCCAGTAATACAATATATCTCCAAGGGTGAGTGGACCTGAGAGTATCACTGGTTTCACATGATCTGTCTTTTCATTGTGAAAAATTATAAGGAATCCGTATCTTGGAGCAAACAAAAACATAGTTCTTACCTGTAGGACCTCAAATCAAATCATACTTTATAGTTATGGAGTTTGTAGGGCACAATTTCTCAGGTTGTGCAACTAAAACATAGGGTTTTTGTTACTTGCTTTTCTGCTCATTGCTTTTGGTATATAGATTCAAGTCAATATTTTAACCAATATACAGTGTTCCTACCTACAGCATTTATAGTGTAATAAAAATAGTAGCAGTTGCTGCTTTTCTTACATCTCCTTGAAGTATTTTGAAAATACTTTGAGATTTCTACCTCTATACCAATCTATAGTTTTACCGCTTCTATTTATTTAAATAGTCAGCTTGGACTTGTTTAACTACAATAACCTGGAATTTTTACTTAGGATCTTTTTTTTTCAACTTATGAAAAAATCTTTACCATTTTGTATGATAATAGAGTGAAAAAAACTAATATAAGTCTTTTTGACTGACACAAGTGGTCAACAGCTGCTTGGTGGTACAGTAAGAATCTGGGGGGGGGCGTTGTGTGAGTGCAAAAATACATACATGCACATCCATCCATACGCATATAGAGAGATAATTCTGAACAGCGGTTAGGATATCACAGGGAAATGTTTTAGTATCTAATAAAGCCTACAGGTGTTCTGGTATTAAGATGCTCTAATGCATGAATCACTTAAACAGGAGTGTACTGTCAACAGATTCCACAGCCATGTGAATACTTAGTCATATCCTTCTTTTAAGCTTGCAAATGATACTTCATTTTAGACAGGGATCGTAGTGGTGTTAAGAAAATTGTATGAGTGATAATCAATTTTACTTCTTGGCTGGAAAAGTAATCATATTACTCTCAGATATACATTGGAGAAGGACTCTATTCCACTTCTAGTCAAAGATGAAGGCAAAGAATTCATGCTGGGCTTGGAAAGGACTAAGTTTTTATATCCTAGCTACTTAAAACAGTAATTATGTGAAAGTCTCCATGGGAAGTACAAGCAACTGGAAAACTTCTCCCTTGAGCACGTCCACAGTCCTGTCAAGCCAGCTGTGTCCCACTCTTTTTAGCAAATTTCATGTCAGTTTTATTTACTTTTTGAATATTCAATTTCAGATAAGTTTCTTTTCTATTGAATTTATACATACATATACACACACACATAAAATATCTATATGTGCGTTTAGGGACATAGATTTATAAAAAAAGATGGGCCACAAAATATGATATGCTGCGGTATGTTAAATAATGTAGTAATGTTTGCACTCTTCAAAATTATTTTTAGAAAGAGATAAGAAGATGATGTGCTGAAAAGTGGAAAGGCGATTTAATGTTTCTGTTTACCTGCATCGTTAAGCTTATTTGTGTATGTTTGGTATTTTAGTTCTTGTTACTCTTAAGTCCTTACTCCACGTCTTGCCTAATCGGACTCTTCTGGTTGGACTAAAGGGCTCTTCATTTTGAAAGCTGTACGTTTTGAAGATCTGTAATTTCCGTAGTGGTAAGCGCCCTTTCGTTGCAGTGGGAAGAGGACTGGGAGCCTCTGCTTCTCTGTCTAGAGAGAGCATACATGGGGAATAAGAGGAAACGAAATCCCAGCGCTGGGTCCTTCCTAATGCATGCAGTTCCCTGGGAAATCCTGATAGCGGGCAAGCAGAAAAAACTCCTGAAGCTGGGAAGAAAACCCAGCTTTATTATAGTATGCATAAAAGATTTCCTAATGAAGCTGGAAAGGAGCTGGAGAAATTCTGTCTTGCTGTTGTCCAGATCACTGTTCAAAGAAGGGACTTCAGCTTAAAATAACTTTCTTAGCTGTTCAATTTCCTTTACTGTCCTAAAAGACCCAATTATTTTTTTTTCCACACACATTGCATTTATTTCATAGTAAAGAAAGAAAACAAACAAACAAAATCAGGTTCTAGCTTTTTATTTGGACAAGGAAAAAGTTCTATTAAAATGTTTTTTATTTAAAAAATAGTTTATGGAAATGAGCTGCAATTCAGTCAAAATGGGATTGTTTAAAAGATTCAATTTTTCGCACTCTCTGCTTCTTTTTCTTTTTTTTTTTTCCTCGTCCTGAATATGTTCCGTCAGAAAGACACAAAGACTTTACTTTGAATATTTTTATGCATTAACATAATGGCTGATCTGGGCTGGTTTTCTGCACAATAAAGAAAAAAAGCCCCAAACTCTGGCATCAATTTCACAAATATTAAATATTGATATATTCAACTATTTATGAAGAATGATATTCCTGCTGTTCATTACTGTATTTTTTTAAATACGGCTTTAATAAAGCAAGAAAACCCTCCCAATGTTTCATGCACACTTGATTATTTTTTTCTTTGAAAATATACAAATTTGTTTGTATCATCAGAATTAATCTAATGGGGCTTAACTTTGCTTAGTTATTATTTTATTAGTGTGTAATACTAACCTATAATTAGTTAAATAAAATTTATCAGGTATTGAGGAGGTTTTATGTTAAAGATATATTTGGTGCAGATCCTCCAAAAGTAAATGTGGATGTTTTTTGTAACTAGCTTAGAAGGGAACACAGAGTTTCTTTGAAGCCTGAAAGCAGGAATCCCGGAATGAGAGAAATGTCTTTAGAGGGGGGAGGAGGGGAGGAGAGAAGAGGAAATACCTTCATAGAATCTGAAAAGCACATTCCTGTTCTCTGATAATAAATGGCATAGCGCAATGTTTGCTAGATTTTAGCTAAGCTGATAAGAACAGTGGAGTGGGAAAAAAAAAAAGTTAGGAACTGAAACAAATACTGACTATTAATGATTTGACTACTACGTTTATAAATAAGGAATTTGACCAGAATGAGTGAAATTCAAACAAGAAAAAACAGCGAATTTTGTCTAAATGATGTAATGGCAGATCAACATAGCAGACCTGAAGGTCATTTTAACATTTGACTAGCTAATATTTTCTACTCAGGAGGGCCAGGCATTTAATCTGTGACAAGAACTGTGCAGATTTTGTGTGAGAAAGTGATTGCAGCACCGATTTCCAGCATTTTTCCAAGAAAATTTATTCGAAAAAAATTGGCTTTTTTGTTGGTAAATTATACAGATTAACAGAGGAAAGCTATGTTATCAGAGACAGGGAAAGAATCCTCTACATAGATATCACAGGCTTCTAGAGAACAAAACCAAGATATATAAATATATGCATATGCATATATGTATATAAATATAACATCAGTACGTACATACACACAATTAGATGCGATTGCCTCTGCCTGCTGCATAACTAGTAATTGGCTAATCAGAAAGGTTTCTAAGATTCCAGTAAGGATTACCTGGATGATAATTACCATTTATTCTTCTCTTGCTTTGAAAAATTTAGTTTTAAATCCAAAGAAAAAAAGGGATGATTTTTTTTTTTCAAGAAATTTCCAGCACTTCTTAATTTAGCTAAGATATATCTGTATCTGTCATTAACAAGTCAGAATATTGGAGAATGTAATTAGGAAAAAAAAATTAGTACTTTAAAAGATAAAAACTAAAAGAACACTGTGAAGATCATATTTAGGGCAGAATACCTAAAGAATTCCTAGTTTTATTTAAACCAGTTTTCTAATCCCCTGCTAGGCCAATTCGTACATAATGTGGTAAAAGGACATGGGTTCTATTTTTGGGTCTGCAATCATATTTTAAATGAATCATATTATTCCCCTGTCTCATTTTCCACATTTCCAAATAGGGATAATCTGATTTATCTGCCTTGGCAGTACATTAAAGACACTATAAAGCTCCAAATTATTAATTCTTATTAACACGCGCACATGCACACTTAAGCAAAAGAGAGCACATTCTACCGATGAACCTAAAGTAGGAGACTGGCCAAGTGCCACAGAACGAAAATCTTAATCTTTGTGGATAAAATTTAAAAAGCGTGGATTTGCACATATTTGGAATGTATTTGAGAGAGAGATATTAATTTATTTTGAGGCAGTGTTCTTCTGACACACTGAGGAAACAGAACACAGGGCAGGAGCATGGTCATGGAAACCCTTACTTGGGAAAGCTGCCTTTTCAAGCAGCCGTGTTACAGGATGAGTCCCATGGGAAGACCCAGAAGTTCTTCCTGCTCTTGGGTCCTGCTGTGGGCAGCAGATCAGATGTCTTCTGACTCCCCATTTACTGTAACACGGACACACGTTAGTGTCCCCTCTATGGGCTGTGGTCCCCGTGAGAAGGAAATCCAAGTGCCTTACCCGGAGAGATGTTCCAGGCCCAATCTCAGTGGTGCAGGAGCACGAGCATTTACACTTGCCAGCAGTTAACAGACAGCCCAGTAAAGTACTACTTGGGTTACGGTCATTTTCCACGTTTATCATAGCGATGAGTATAACAACTAATAGAAACAGTGTAATGCTGTAATATGATTATTGACAAAAAAGTATTTACAACATTAAGCATAACAAAGTTTTAGACTTTTTTATTTTTTTTTTAAATCGTAAAAGTTTACAGAAATAAGATAGAGGGATTGCTTTGAATTGCATGCATTTCTATGGTGTTTTGTAACTCAACCATTTATATATTGTGTGAGTACATGGGAACTGGAAAATGAAAGGGAGCAAAGCCATTAATCAGCTTGCTAATGTGTTTTCCTTACTCGGCTGAAAGAAGTGATAAGAACAAGCAGGTAGCATACATTATGAAAAAGAGACGCAGTGTCAGATACGGCTTTGTGAGGTAAATCTGTGCAGTGGGAGAGATTCAACTTTTCCCTCAATATAAAATTCCCAATTTTATAAATAGCATGATAAGAAAATACTCTTGTGTGTATAATGACCTGGTATACATTTCTGAATCTAATGCATGTTTCCCAGGTGACATTAGGAAGGTAACTCAAATCTCCTGTGTCATCAGTATGCGTATACCTTAGCAGTTAACCTATAATCTGCTCCCTTCCCAGCCAGTTCATTACACGTATAAAAAATACAGTATTTCATCCTCCTTTGATGTGTCACATCTTCTACATCCAAACAATTGCAGCCGCTTGCCATAAGCATCCAGGCAATTTTTAAAGCAATCCTGAACCTTAGCACTGTGGGGTCTAGTATAAGAAAACTATTTTCTCTGTTTTAACCCCTACCTAGTCTTGCGTGGCATCTTTAAACATGGCTGTAACAGAAATAACAATAAACATATTGGTAAACTTGACCTTTTTATTGTAATTCCAAATGTGAACATTGTTTAGGTCAATTTAATGTTAACAGCTACTTAACTTTGTTTGATAGCTGTACAGTTTTGGGAAATTATGTTGCATCTAGTCATCTTAATTTGGAATGCAGATAAATCTCAAGTGCCAGAAGGGGATTCTGTCCCGATATAATAACATACCTGTGATTTAACGAGTCACCTTTTTATCATTGACTTTCCACTTTATGATTTGCACAGATGTACTGTGAGAGTAGAAATGATGCCATCTGTGGATCTGGAGCTTTCTGTTCTGATACTGTTATTGAATTTGGTTTCGCATGTAGAGTCTTCTCGTTCACCTCTGGGATATTGTTACTGACTGTGCAAACTGATCTCCTTGGGCCAGAAAATTCATCTTTATACATCAATGCTTGAGTTGATCTCTAGAGAAGGCCTATTGCAAAAGCAAGTGCATTAAAACAAAGGGCATACTGACAAACTCAACATACAAAATACAGGAATGGAGCCAGAGATTTATTATAACATACATCTTTCTTTCTCTAGTTTAATTATATTGTAGAAATTATTAAAAAATATATTTATGGTTCTTGTTTTGTTAGTTTTGATCATCTTTACATAGACATGGTTCTACAACAGACTTGTAGATTCCATGGGCTGTGAGGCCATTGTAATTGATTATGAGGGACAGATAGTCTTCCAAAATACCCATCTGACATGTAGGATATGTATGTTCTTGCACCTTGTTTACCTGAAAAACATATAAATTAAAGGGACAGTCTATTACATTAAAAAAAAAAAAAGTTTAATAATGAGTGCCCAAGTAAGATTCAGTTCCATCACAAGTAATAAATTAAAAGAGAACATACAGTAAGTACCTCAGACTGGCTTGAATAAATTTGATTCAGCACTTACCTTGAATTCCTAAGAGTCCATTAATTTATTTCAAAGAAAACCTTTACATGAATATACTGAAGGTCTGCACAGAAAACCCAAATCATTGCCACTCTGTTGGAAACTGTAATTGTATTAATAATTGCTTTGAACCTGTATAATCACTTTAATTTTAATGCAGTAGAAGAATTTGCCAGTCACCTATGTTGATGCAAAAAGGGAGATACTACTTGTTTTACACTGTGAGATAACCTTTGCTGGTTCGTTAGAAACAGCAAACACAGCGATGATATGAAACTCTTTGGAGATGTGAGTGTCCTTGAGCCAAATGTTTAAACTGCCCAAAGCATCAGACACGCTTAGGTAAGTACACAACTATTTCATTAAAACCCTGAGGTGAGAATGTCAAATTATGTGCAATCTGCAGCTAATTTCAAGGCGATATCTTGTGAAGAGCCGGCGAAATCATAGAATCAATTACTGACTAGTATAACAGAAATCAGAGTATGTAATGAATCTTAGTCTTACTTGTGCCCTATATCTACCAGGAACAGTTGGTAAGGATGAAGGGGAGGAACAGGTTAAAGACACTTATTTTTTCTACCTTGACTGCTCATATAGTTCAGAGGATATGCGGGAGAGCCTTAAACTGGGTTGGTCGGGTGTGGTCCCTCGTTGCTTGGCACCTGCTGTGCAGCAGAAATATGTGAGTGAGTCATCATCTGCTGGGTGCCGCCGTGGGATGGATGGTGGTGGGAGAAGGAGCTCTGTCAGTCTTTCATGCCTGAGGAATTTCCACTTTGCTGCTGCCAAAGCTATTGATATCGCGGCTGGTGCCTTCAGCTAGAGCACAGCAACTGTAGGCGTGGGGGAAAACTTGGTCCCATGTCCAAGCAAACAATTGGTTATAATCTCCACTCTTGAGTGCAAGCCAGGACAAGATGGTGAAGGCATGCAAGAAACGAGTCTCAGAGCTTATCCCGAGTAAGCACATGGCAGTAAGCTTCTAGGCTCCCACTGATATTGACAGCTGAGCTATAAAAATGACTTTCAGTTTAAATCCAGGCTCCCCTATTGATTTCCAGCTTGATTTTTATATGAACGTCATATTTCTCTCTTATCAGTTTCATGCAGCTCTGGTTGGTTTGGCACTTTGTGATGTTCTTGACATTGTTCAGAGAGATGTTAAGTTAAAGCTGAACAGCTCCCTTGACCTGAAATTTAAACAAGAATGTGACGGTCCTGGAATGTTGTTCTAAGACTCAGAACCATGTCTTCAAAAGTACCAGAAAACTGCCTTTTAAGAAGCGTTTCAGATAAGTCCATTGCTAGCAGTAACTATATTATAATAATTTGTGAGCAAATACTAGCTGCTCGGTATTTTGATAGACACTGTTCAAGTAGAGAACAATAATGATTTAGGAAGGAGATTCTTATGCTAATCTAAAGTCCGTGGGAAACTTTTTTTCCCCCGTCCCACCCCAGAAGGTTTTTTCGTTTCAGAGAAATACATGAGTTGTTGTGGGTGCCTTTTACACATGATGGAATGAATAAACCTGTAGGTTTCACAGTCACTGTGTCTGGATTAGCATCAGCTATGTGTTTGTGCAGTTGTTACAAGAAACAGTGATGATGGGGTTAGAAGAGATACTGGATGACGAGAGTACGTTGTGGTCCTGTTAAAGAAAAAGAAGGTATGTTAAGGAAAGAGTATCCCCCAAAAATTTATGGGCAGAGGTTTATTATGTGGACTGGCAACGGTTGGGGATGTTACAGAGAGCAGAGAATGAATGCTAAACCTATTATTTTTAGTCATAACTGAACTGCTTTGGTCCAACAAGTCGCCATCCAAAAGCTGCAGTCACTGTTATGAGTTTGTATCCCCTTTTTGTAATGGGTTACTGCTTGTTGTCCAACCGACAGCTAAAATTGGCAAGGAACTGAAAACTTAAAATAGGAAAACATATCAAGAAAAAGAACACATAAGCTTTTAAGACCTTAGAAATGGCAACATAGGGGAGTTTTCTGAGGAATGGGCTGGGGAAATGACTGCAAATTGTAAAGAACTGGCTTGTGTGGTAATGTCTCCTTTCTCTGCAAGCACTGTTTTGAGGTGGAATTTGAACCCCCTGTAGACTCCTTTCCGGTCCTTTGCTTCACAATAACATTGCTAGTTAGGAATTTACTGTTAGGAGACTATAAAGAACCTTCATTGATCTACTTTCAGGTCTTGTAAATTATTGCCTTGTGATCATATTTCCTACTGAATACGGCAGAAGACTTTCAGATTCAGGGTTGGAAGGTGTGAAATCAGATGAAGATGTATATTAAGTTTCACGGATTGTACACAATGCTTTACACATATGCAAAGACCTTCTTCTGACCATAATGGTGATGAACAGTATTTGATTTAATTTTTTTCAGTGTTTCCCTTGGAATTGAAAAGTAGATTGCCAGGACATGCAAAGAGGAGATAGGAATTACACACCTGAATTAAATACATGGGGAATCTGGAAAAAACCTCATCTTGCTTTGATGAGCTAATTACTCTTAATTGGTTTGCAGAGAGCTTTTGGGGGAAGGGAGTAAGGTGTGGATAAAAGTGATATAATGTAAGGATTTCATAACTGATTACAGCAAGGTGTGAAATTGCCTTAATCAGATGCTGACTGATACCAAGAAGTCTCATGCCCTGTTACAGTATTGCACAATTTAGAAGAAAGTCTATGAGATAGCTATGTGCAAACGAAGTGAACTTACCGCATGAAATAAATGCAAACAGATTATTGTCTGTGGAAAACAACATAGTACGTCAGGGTATGCAAAGTAACAGTGGTTAAGGTTTTGGTTTTTTTTATTTGACTTGGATATAATTTTTTTTTTTGTTGTAGTTGATAATATAATATGACCTCATCAACATTTAGGTGTGTGTTAGTGTCTAATTAGTGGTGAATGCTTCGTAATAAAAATATTCTATTTTCTTTCCATTGTAGAAGCAGTTCATAGTTATGCTTTGGAGATTTTTGTTTGTTTGTCTGTTGATTTATAGATGGGCATCTTTTGTGTATCTAGATAAAGCACATGATGAAGGTTAATTCAAATAACACTGGGTTTAGGTGGTAGTGAATTCTTAAGTACCTTTTATATCTTGCGATAAAGAATTGCATGACTCCAGCTGTTGTGGCAGTTACAGTCTCCGGGGAGTCTTTGCACAAATAAGCAGACTGGATTCTTAATTCAGTAGAGAGCGAGCACAGCAAGAGAAGCACTCAGATGATCCAGTTCATTGTATCCCTGTTGCTAAGCAGACAGGCTTTTGTACCAGTTGGAACGTTTTCAGGCTCTGTGGCTGCATTCCTAGATGAGTTGCAATAATTAAATGTGAAAGTAGTGATTGCCAGCATTGCTTGCCAATTCCAGTTTTATAAAAAGGGGCAAAACCATCTCATCAGCCCTAGACAGAAACAGAAATTTGTTTGACCTATAATTATGTGCCCAACCACTGGCGGTGTGAGTTTAAAGAAACAAAAACATAAAAATCCTCCTAAGCTGTGGGTTGTTTTACTATTCTGAGAGGAGATATTCCTTGTTGGTAGGGAATACCCTGGAGGAGGAAATTCCCTTTAAGTAACTATATTTCTACTGGTAACAGCTTTTTTTTTTTTTTTTTTTATTTTCTCCTTAACCTATTTCAAGGCTTCTTGAATTTCTGCTTCTGCTAGGCACTGAGTAAATTCTTTTTATGTAACGGATAAAGATAGGTATTATCTGTAATCTGCTCACTTTCCAGTTTGTGTTGTCTCATCAGCTTTTGCAGCCACCTCTGCTAGGGACTTAATAACAAGGGAGAGAGAACTAACTTTTTGCTGCTTCTCAGTTGACAGCTGCAGAGGCGGAGAAGTTGCAATAATAAACTTCTGGGTTTCATGTGAGTGAAAAGGCCTATACGGTCCTTTTCCATCGATTTGGGTGGAGTCCGAAAGCGATGCAGGGCTATTGGTTATTCTTGCTGCTAAATGCTGTAGAAAAGTCTGATAATATGAGTATTGGTACTACCCAGAGAATGAAACCAGCCCTGTTAAAAATGTGGAGCGTTTGTTTGGTCCTTCTTCTTTTGCAAATTTATCACAAAAGGACAAATATGTTTCTCCAACATAAAAAGATGATCAGAAAAAAAAAAAAAAACGAGAATTAAAATGGACTTTTTGGTCTTACCAGGTTGGTACTAAAATTTTTATTTACTTATGTATTTTTAAGTGTTAGACATTGGAGAAATTCTACAGAAACTGCCAAGTCTTCTGACTTGCATATAAGCTTGTTTCACATGCAGTAGAAGACCAAGTGAGAAAAGAGGTGGGACAACCTGCCTCCTTGTCAACTCCTACCTCAGTTAGAGCTTCTTCTTGACTTGCCTACAAGAGAAGATGTGTTGAATGTTTTTTTCCAGGCTGTACAACTACTGCATTGACATGAACCTTGTATCTGGGAAGGAAGTAGTTGGAATTTAAGTTTCTGAAATGGTGAAAATGGTGGCTTTGCATAAATGGCTTTTTTTCCCACTGGAAAATAACCTTGCATTAAAACTTCCAGACAGCTTTCGTGAATATAGATACATTTTCTTCTCCTATGAATAAGACAAAAAAGATCAGAGTTCAAGCCATAATTCAATACAGGGGCTGGAGGCTTGCCTTGAAAGATTAAGAATTCTCAATATGAAAACGATGCTTTGCTCTGTGCTTTCAGAAGCAGCTATATAAAGGTAATTTGCGAGGTGTCTAATATCCAGGAATCATCTCCCTTCGTACAGGTCAGACTATTGCAAGTTTTAGGGTGAATACAAAATTGTGAAGTACGTCTACAGTTGTCCTCTTTATTTTATTTTTAGCTTTACTGTTTGTATAGTTAATATCGTAAGGCTTGTGTCAGCTTGTCAAACAGAGTCAAGTAAAAATTGAAGGACTTGCACTGGGTGTGGTAATCAGGGAGCAGGCATCAAAACAACACAAAGTAGCTTTGATGGATGCTATAGGAAAACATCCTACTTATCCTTCCTTTGGTTGCAAAGAAAAGTTCAGCATCTACTTTGAATTTACCAATAGTGCTAAGTTATTTCTTCTTAATAGCTAGTTAATTTTTCACCTGATTGATTTTTCGCTGAACCATTACCCTTCACTGATAGCTATTATTGCCACAAATTTTGCATGTTTTAATTATGGCTTATATCAAGATTTACTTTTGTGTCTTAGTTCAAGCTGAAAGTCACATTTTATCATGTAAACTAAACAATTAAAAATGCATGGAGAGGAACAGCGGTGAATAATGTGCATGTATAAATGGCTTACATAAGGCAGAATGATATATAATGTTTATGGCACAAATGTGTTTTCCCCCATCTTGCTGCTATTGTATTACTTCATTGTAGATTAAATGTATAACATGTCATTAATTATTTATTTTTCCGTGTTGTTGGGCTAACATTTCACTGTGCAATAGCTCCCCTTTCTGCACAAAAGCTTGAATTTTTGCTCCTGGGTCAGCTGATGTGAAATCCCCTTAGTGTTTCAGCTGTCATATGAGTATCTAACTATTAAACCAAACTCCATGGAGAATCAGAATAGATTTAACAGGTGTCAAGGAATGCAAAGTGATCGATGCTAACAAGGAAGGATGAAAGACTGGAGAGTACTTCTATGAACACATCCAAAATGCTTTGTGGTTGATGGTTCCTTAAAGGAGGATGCTTTATCTTTCATCCATTGAACCTATCCCAAGACTTTTGCTATTCGTGCTTATTATTTTGAGTAGAATATCACTACTTTTTGTGGAGAACACTTTAAGCTTTCACCCCTACGTGGGGGACAGTCCCCCATGTGGACCACGGTCTCACTGCTTCGAGCTTCCTGGCTTGTTATTTTCAAGGCTGAATTAGTAAACCAACAGACGTCTACCTGAGCTGGAAGTAGCTGCCTCTCAGATCTGATTGCTTGCTTAAGCATCTAGCCTTCTACCTGCGGTTTAGGCCTGGCTGTTTGACTTTGCAGTGCAAACATACGCACCGGTGGCATACTCAGGTATGCTGAGAGGCTCTTTACCTGGGGTGCAGAAGGGCACTGGGTCTCGGTCCGGAGGCTGCACCTCCCGTGGCATTTTTGCTCTCAGAGGAGTTGAAAACAGTGGGAGAGGCGTGCTCGGGGAGCGCGCGAGTTAGCACTGATACTTAGACAGGAGGAAAGGCCTTGTGAAACTACTGGAATGTGCTCTGAGGATGCCCGCTCAGTATTGCTGCTTTAAAAGTGGGCAAAGATTAAGCTGCAGACAGGCATCCCACATGTGGGACAGTGTTGGCACAAAAGAGTTGCTATCTGCTGAAAGGAATAATAGTATTTTGCAATAGCTCCTCTACGGAGGCAGGTCCTGCCGCTGCCTTAACAAGCTGTGCAATACAAACAAGCCTTGACGTGGAGATATTTCACAACTTTAGTAGGTGGGGGTTTTTTTGAAACTCACCTTGGGAAACAAATATTTGTGAATAGTCGCTTCACAAATACATTCATGATGAATATTCATCTGCTGTACAGAGGAGTTTCTGACTGGGATTTGACTTGCATGCATGTACTAGGACAAATTTTCTACCACAGGCAATTACAATAATTTAAAGCAAGGCATGATGAGAATAAAGAGTAGAAAGAGCACTTGTAGTTGCCTTAATGATTCCATTTCATCTGAAAAATGGTTCATTTCGTCTCCAAGAACATCTACCATATTCATTTTTCCTTATTTTCTGATTTCAAGATAAATAATATAGGAGGTGGTGATATTTGATTGGGGAAAAAAAAAAAAAGAATCCATTATATCTATTCGTTTTTAAGCATAGTTCAGATTGGGAGGAACCTCAGGAAGTGTCTAGTCCAAGCCCCGGCTGAAAGCAGGGTGAGCTGCGAGATCTGACCGGGTTGCTCAGAGCTTTATTCGGTCCGTGAGAACATCCAAGGATGGACGATGCACATGTTTATTATGTGTATTTGTTTTCTCAACTAAGGAAAACATTCAGTCTTGTGCTGAAACAGAACGAGACATTGAAGTTATTGCGGGAGGAATCTGAATGAGTTTTCAGGAGCAGGGTAGTAACCTCCAGCATGTGGTTTGACCCTGGTCTAAGTGGGAGGCAGCCTAAGTCCCAATAGAAAAGGGAGTTCTCCCGTGCTGCTAATGGAGGCAAAAGTGTGAATTGTGGGCACCTGCCATCAAAAAGTAACTCACGTTCACTGTAGACTACTTTATTATGATTTGTTTGTATTTTTGTACCATTTCTCACTGGAATCTGTCCTCTTACTGTCAGTAGGAGTTAAGCAGTTGAAACATACTCCAGGTGTTCATCTCAGTTCAAAGCTAGGTGAATTTTGATCCTTTTGGTACTTCCACAAAGTGAGACAGTGAAGGTAAAGGATTTCTATGCAGAATTGTGGTAGTTTCTGTTGAGGTTTCCCTTTATGGCAACATACCTTTGACCCTGACCTGTCTCGCCATTGCGGCAATAAAAGGTTAATGAGGATAGATAGCTACTTAGGCTAGAATCATGCCAAAGCTTTGTAGAAAATAGGTTTGATTAGGTTAGACTTCATGTTCTTTTTCCATCCCAGCTGTGCTTCCAGAGAAGTAATTATTACCCTGTTCAACTATGACATGAATGTCAGCAAAGCGAAAAGGCAGTTTTTTCTGCCTTTAGGAAAACTGTGGTGTGGAGTTTGAATTAACACTCTCTCTCCTCACTTAATGTTAACAGGACTATAGTCACGTTCCTCAAAGTCATGCCCTGTGGTGTGATTCCATTCCTACAAAGTGGCTGTTCTGATCATCTGGTGTTAGATCCACATCATAGTCACAGTTAGACACTCGGAAAGTTACAGTTGTGGGAAATGCACTTACTCTCCCTCTGCTTCCATTCCTACACAGGCATATTCTTCCCTAATTTAATTAAATGTCAGGGAAAACTCTGATCTATGACATCCAGAAGGACAGTTTTGATCCTCACAAGGGTTAGAAATGTAGGAAGAAATCTCGGCTATAGGAAAATGAATTGTTATTCCTTTTCACTTTTGTACTATGGAGCAAGAAATCTGAATTTAGATGTGTTATCCTGCATGCGTAACTTTTGTCCACTAAACCGAATGTATGTATTGTCTAGAGAAAATTGGAACTTATGCCTTCTGGGCAATTAGCAAGATGTTATGTCGTCTTTTACTGCACACACATTTTCGATCTTGAATAATTCACATGCTGCTTAAAGTTCTAGTCTGTCACACCATTGTTGCTCACTGGTCACTAGTCAATGCTTACTTCTGATTTTATTTTCTTCTACGTTCCAGTCACGTAGGTTAAAAAAGAGCAAACTCTATTGGATCTAAGGGGATATGCATTAATGTGACATGAACTTGAATTGATCATAGGCCTAAAACCCTTTGTGGTTAGACACTATTTTTTTAACTCATCAGTTTAAAATGATTAAAATGTAATACTGAATAAAATTTTAGAATATTATCTACAATGGCATGAATCTCCAGCCTGTATGATATTACTTGTGTTATTTCATCCTTCTGCATTTGCAGATGCATTTGTCTTAGCGTTATGAACAAAAGCATGTAAGATTGAGGGCACAAGTGAGTTTTAAAAAGAGCTTACCTATAGTATTTGCAAACAAGAAGATGATAAGAGCGTGTGGTTTCCACAGTGAATGGATAATCTGCCTCTCTGTCAGGATCGTCTGTGAAGTACTAATCAAACAGGGTCTGCTGTATTTTTTCAAAAGTGACTAAGCTTCTATTGGTAATTATTGCAATACTTGAAAAGTTACAACAGTTTTATTATAAAAGGTGATGTTTATACCATGTTTTGGTTCAATTTAGAGAGATCTTGTGGTTTGGCTAAGAGAGCAGTCTCGAGAGAGGCAGTGATATCAGCTTAACTAGTCATCGCTGTAAGCTTAACTAATTCTATATTAGCTTTATTTTCAATATTAGGTTTATTTTGCCTTCATTGTTTAATGAGGTATAGGATGTAACTACCAAAGCAGTCCGTATTGCAAAATAGTGTGTTTATTTCCAGAAGAATAACTTTCATGAGGTATGACTGTAATTCCTTGTTTGCTTTATTTGCCTGTACTGCATTTGAAGTCTAATATGTTCGCTGAGTCAAGCCAGACAGGATATATAAACAGTACCTTGTCTCTGTCAACTAGACTGGTAGCTTTGAGTGCTTTGCATTATTGATTTGAAAGTGTCTGTTGCTTAAACATTGCCTTTGACTGCATGCTTTTTAAGTGACAGGAAGTCTACTGGTTTGGATCCATTTAGTGAAAAGTGAAAGCTCCTGCCCATAAATTTTGAGCTGCAACAATAGGAAACAGCGTCAGAAATGGTAGTGAATCAAGTCCTCTATGGAGGCGGTAATTGAATCTTCTAAACAAATGGTTGCATCGCTGTCTGTGCTTCGACTTTGGTTTCTTACCACTGCCATTTATACAGTGAGCATGTAACGAGATTATGCCGTCCTCGGTTGTTTAGGGAATCGAAAAGACTCATAAGCAAAGGACTGACAACTAATATTCATAATTTAAAACACATGATTCCCTATTCTGGGTATAATAGTCTTGACCATCTAATCTAGATTACTCCACATGTTATTTAATGAGAGGCTTCAGCAGACCAATTGAGAGCCAGATTTCAAAAGCCTTGAAGATTCTACAAGTTTATTTTAGTGGGACTTATACTTAGTATTAAATTTCCTAAGGAGCTCTGCCAGAATGCTGAGAACTGCAGAGACACAAGAAGTCTTCAAGCAGTTCCTCTCTGCCTCCTGCACTGAGTTCTCCTGACAGTAAGGGAATGTCTGATTCTGCAAATCCTGCATAGGGACCGCCATTCAAGCTGTACCTTAGTTGGCCAATGGTTGATAAAGCCGCTACCCCAGAGTAGGAAACGTGAAATACTTCCGACAGAGGTCCCCTGAAGTTCCTACAGTCAGGGTTTTACTGAAATTCTGTGACAGTCGATACTCTTACAAGCATAGAGCGTCAGCATACTTTTCCTCACAAGGAGTAAAATTTTTTACAATGGCCTCAATATTTCACTGAGGACATTTCAGAAGAAAAGTCACAGTCCTCAGTCATGCAAGATATGGACATGAGAACCTAAAAGAAAACCGGAGCACATTGTCTCCTCTAAGGAATTTCTTAATATTAGTTTGAATCAGTAAACCGGAAAATAACGATAGGCTGAGAAAGTTAATTTAGGAGAATTGTCTTTAAAAATACTTGGAAAGCCTTTCTACTTGGTTCATAATAGAAAGGCTAAATATTTTGGGTTTTAATGCTTTTAAACTAAAGAGTAATAATTTATTTTGAAGTTTTAAAGCTATTTGCAGTGTTTATAAAAAAAATATTTTTTTTTTGTCATTTTGAAGTGGTTTTTGCCATTCAGAAGTCATACTGTCTGGGAAATAAACTCTTAATCCTAGCAAAAGAAATAAATCATTATGCTCTAGAAATAAGGTGACTTCTTCCAAAGCAGAATATTAGAAAGGAACAAGCCTTTCAAATTGTACAAGTCTTTAGCTTTCTATATCTGTTTTGTAAGAGTCTATGGGATAAATATGGTTCTTCATAAAATACAACATAGAATACTACTTTATTGATAATACTTGTTTAAAATAAAAATTAACACATGTGCAAGATAGCAATTTCTTTATCACCGAATTGAATTGCTTTTTAATAAATAAATATAGTAAAATGAAGTTTCTGGCGATGCCAAGTTGACCACAAATGTGAAGGTAGAGGGGAAGGTGTAGGAGAAAAACAATAGTATGGTAATTTAGAAATAAATAAATTTTGAGTGCAGTATTGTTGGAAATGTTGGGTTAAATGCTGTCATGGGGGTAGTAAAGCCTGAGAATGGAGGAGGACACATATGTGAGCAGGATTAAAAGTTTAGGGACTGTTTTCTGTTTAAGGTTGTCTTTTTGTTTTAAGTACTGCTGTGTCAACCAAAGAAATCCTTATTCCAGGTTTTGTACTGTAATACTTCAGTGTTATGAGAGTGATGACCTTACATTACTGGCAGGGTTTCTTTGAATATGCAACCTAAATAATTATTTGGCAATTATAATAGCTGTATTTCAAATATTATTTTATCTGGAACTTGGAAATAGGATAATGAAGACACTTTGTTCCAAGTCCATGGTTTAGCATAATTCAAGTCCAGTAAGCTTTTCATGACTTTGTAAAATGAAGTTTTATAGTGCAAACATAATGTGGTTACAAAATGCAGGTGGAAAAAGATGTCACTGAGCTGAGTCACTGTTGGCAGTGGAGATTTTATTTTGGTTACATTTTGAGATATAGGTCCATTCACTTTTGCATTAATAACTTTTTTGTTTGGTTTCTTATCTTCAGCATATGGGCATGTGATATTTAATGCTATTTGAAAACATATTGTGTATATTTTACTACAAAAAATGGAGTACTTCACATTGATTCAATATTAAAAAAAACCATAGAATATGGAACCTTCCCTGGGGTCCTGTCCTATTCCCATTTAGATTAACGGGTACCTTCTTGTTGTTCTCTGTTAAAATAGGCTCAGGGTCACAGTTTAAATTTGAGAGTACTGAAGTATATTTTTTCTTCTCTTTAAAATTACTTCCACAGCACCTTAAAATGTCCTTGATGCTTTAGTGGTTCTTTTGTACAGGTGGTAGCTGCTGCTCCTAATAGCTGATGGTTTGATAGAGAAGAGCAAGTTACAGTTTGGTTACAACACACCAAATATAGGCAGACTTTTGTTTCTATTTTTAGCATTAAGAAAAATTCCATAGGTGTCCAGAGGCAGATGACAAGTTAAGGAAAGAGGAGGAATCAAATGGAAAGAAAACTATAAACAAACTTTGGAATCTAACTGCAAGGGTCCCAGAACACACATGCGAATGGCTATTTTATGGCCTAAATAAAAAAACAAAAAAAACCCAAACAAAAAACAGTTTTCCTCCAACTGGCTAGTATAGGGAGTAATTTATGTAAGACTTGTTATTATATCTGCTTGTTGACTTTTTCTTTCTTTCTTCGTTCTACTTAATGATAGTTAAAGCCCTAGGGATGCTTTGAGTATCCTGTCTCCAGCCAACACTAGAGAAATGCACATTTAAAGCTCTGCATTCCTAAGATTAACCTAAACGAAGCTCAGACCAGGTGATTGTCATTTTAGTTGATTCAATGCATAAAATACAAAAATGTCCTCATACAAACCCAACGATCAGACCTGAAAATAACGAGTAGTAGAAAGATTTAAATGTCCTTTGGCCTTTTGTGAAGATGCGAAAAATCATTTGACCTATTGAAAGTCAGCTTGCACCTGAGGTTCTCAGAGCTGCTGTCTGGAAGTAGCAATTTCTTCTCTATGAAGTGGCTGGCTGCAAACCTGAAAATGAGAGGGTGAGTCAAGTCCCTTTCATCGTGTCTTGAATCATTGTCGTTTTTTTCAGCACTCATCAAAGCTAGAGGTAAAGTCAAAGCACAGCATGTCCAGCGTGTTATCTCTAATGTACAGTTTGGGGAAGAGCAACAGGGGACATAAGGAGAAGTTAGCTGGGACAAGAAATACAATATGTTTATATTTGGGAAGGAACTGTAGCAAATCCTATCTCTCTTCCCTCCTGAGCAAAGAAAGTAAAGTAACTGCGTTACAGGTCCTCTCATTGGAAGTTTTTTATGTGGCATGTCTGGTTCATCTCATTTTCAAGTTATCAAAGGTGTGGAGCTATACCTGGTAGGGGAGACTTTCCTCGGGGCTTGATAAATCCATCCTCAAACTAATTCTTGCAGCTTGACGGGAAGCATATTGCGATTTCTAAGACTTTCAAGGCTTTCGTGGGTTTGTCTGTCCACAGCACTTTGCTCCTCAGGAAACAGTAGACCCAGTTAATTTGTCTTGTATTTGTCAGCTGAGCAGTTATTCATTTTTCACACTAATCAGGTTTTATAGGTTAAAAAAGCATATACTGTGAATTCAGGCAAAGCAGAAGTTCACAGGCTGGATTGCCAAATTTGGAAAAAAAAGCTGTAACATAAGGAAGTAAAATAATCCATGTGGCCCAGGGGTTTATCAGAAGTGAAATAGTTTCCTTTGCGTTGCTTAGGGTTGTTGAGGTAAATTTTGGGGTTAAACCAAGGGTGGGGGCGGGGGGGGGGGCACAGTTAAACTGGTAGATTACCACTTTGCGAGATGCTAAACCTCACAGCGGGAGCCTGAAGCCAGTTGTGTAAGGGACATGCTCTCTTTGCCCCAGGCTGCTCCGAGCAGCAGTTGTAGTGAGACTTTTCTATCAGTTTATCAGGGATGGGAGTCCCCCTGCCCTCACCTTTTGGCACTTGTAACCTGTCTCATGCTGCTGATCAGAGGATGCACGGCTCTTCTCTTTCCCTGATTTGTCTCAGCTTATTACTGTGCCTCATTAGCCCATTTCCCTGGCTTCAGTGGCTTCCCCCTTGTCAGCCTTCCAAGACTGCTACCAGTCTTCTAAAAATCAATAAGAGTATTGATTGTACAACCGTTCTCTTAATTTTACAGTCTCAACCTTGTCCATAGCTTTTCATAGAAATCATGCAGGATATGAATAATCCAAGCATCAAACTTGGCCTTTCTGAAATTGCATACCGGTATACATCCATATGGAACACTGATGTTTCTAACCTAAGGGGCCAGCTTCTGATGCCATTACTTACCTTCCCTTCTGTCTTCTAATCACGAGGGCTAACAGTCACATAGTTAAAATCTAAGTAATGTGGCAGAATTTAGTTTGGGGTGGTTTTTTTTGTTTTGTTTGTTTTTTGTTGGTTTTCTGGTTTGCTTTTTTTTTTTAAAGTCTATGTAGATGTGAGAAAATCGTCAACTTCCAGTTTTCATAAGTGATAATATCTAAAAAAAACTCCTGAATGTCTGGAATGCAGCAGTTGAAAGTGCAGCTCAAGCAGGCAGAGCGGTGACTTACCATATCTAATGTCTGAGGATCAAAATATCCAAATTAATATTTTTCTTCAAGCTGACTCCTTCATATAGGTAAACTCCTTTAGCAATTAATTTGTTATGTATTTTCTCTGTGTTCATATGTGAAATATCTGTGGTAGTGATGAAGGACACATTGTGATCCATGTTTGCTTGATTTTGAAGCACTGATGTATTTTGCTGGTTTGGGACTGTTCCTAAATGCCAGGTAGCTTGGAAAGGTAGAAATCGAGAAAGAAATCTGACCAAATGCTAAAGATCATAATATTTGTTAGTTGAATCTTATGAATGTTTGGGTTATAAACCATGAGTATTTGCTGAGAATAAGCACCTTTTTTTGAGGTGTTTTTTGTTGTTGTTGGGTTTTTTTTCTTTAGAAATTAATAAATACAAAACTCGGTTAAAAGCTTTGCTTCTTGTAGAATCGTGGGTAATAGTACATGGAGTTTAATTTACTTTTTACAGTTGCTCTTAGCTTTAATTTTTAAAATATAACTGAGTAAACGAAACTTCATCTGGAAAAAAAGACAAATGAGACTATTTTCTGATAATGAAAGTCAGCAAAGCATAGCCTGATTCCTTGTGATAGGGATAAATATATTTGCACTAATGTGCTTAAAAGGCAACTATTAGTTTTTAATGAATGTAAGAGATTTACTTTTTTAGCAAAGCTACTAAAATAATAATCGTACATAAAGGAGTACTTCACACAAGCTCAGGAAATTATATTCAGAGATTTAGCTAGGGAATTTGGTTCTGGTTTGAAAGATAATGTTCATTTATATATACAAAAAAATGTTTAGTTCATTAGCATACTTTTATTCTGCAGACACCGAAAAGCTTTAATGCCCCCAAAATTACTTAGATGTAACTTAGTTTTTTGAGTTATCAAGCGCTAAAGATATAAATAGCCTTATTACTCTGTCACAGCTAGTGCAGCACTGTTCCAGAACACCACTGTTGCACAACAGGAGGCATTTTAAAGGCTTTTTTTTTTTTCCCCTCACTAGTGTACCAGATTAGCTTGATTCTGAGATAATGTACTGACTGAAAGTGGACGTATGATTTTAAGACATCTGGTGAAGTGCAGACTTTCACATTAAGGCATTAAAAGGTGCCTAATGGGCAGACCCTATGTTTTTTGAAGTGAAACTTTTGATTCATGATCTAATGCAGCACCAATGGAAGACTACCCAGGTAATTTTAATGAATAAGAAAAGAGGTCAGACCAAAGAAAATTTGCTGGAGACATGCTGGAGACAATTTTGACTTGCTCACATACATACATACACATATATGTGTATGTGTGTATATATGTATATATGTGTATATGTGTGTGTGTATATATACGTGTGTGTGTATATATATATGCGCATGTAAAAGTGTAGCGCCATTGGTGATGGAAACCAATGGAGCTGTAGTTAGCAAAACAGGAATACGGAAGCAGACATTGGGGCTCTTGCCTTAATTTGTAAGAACTCAGCTGGGTGTCACCAACAGGTATCAATAGTAGGAGTCATATGGCTCCAAAATGCATTGCACCTTGAGAATTTCACATTGAAATTAATCTCTTCTGGTTTTCCAAAGAAATTCATGACATGTTGTATAGAAATTAATATCAGATATCAGAGATAAATATCAATACATCAGCAGTGGCATGGATTATTAGTGACTCTACCATGAAATGCTTAAATTTGGCTGAATTATGCACTAATCAACCCGCTATTAACTTTGTTTTAGCTCTGCGTATCTGTTTCTTGAAACTTTATCTTAATTACTGTAAGTGTATTAGATAAAAAGCAGAAGCTGGAGAAACAGTGTGGAAAATAATTGCCATTCTCTGCAAAATTGATCCAAGGGAACTTAGTGGCAACTTTATAGTTCAGAAATTTATGCTACAAGTGATACTTCTTGTCTTTACTTAATAATAAAAAAAAAGTGGTACTAGAAAAATGTACTTTAAAGAGCTGCTAGCTGTTAATACCCAAACTGTACTAAGTGATAATATTCTTATGCCAGACTGATAAGCACCTGTACAAAAATATAGATTGCCAGCTAAATTAGTCTGGTAATCCCGATAAATCCATAGTGAGGTCTGTAATATCTGCTAGGGGCAAAAATGTATTCTGTAAGTCTTGCCTACAATCTATATTTTCAGTCTATGCATGTCAATCAAATTATTTCAGGAAGGGCTTTAGCTGCTCAGATAGAGAAAACGGCCTTGAAAATTTCCTTCAAATCCACATCCCCAAATCTAACTTTCAGCGGGGTAAAAGATGATGCTATTTAGGCTGAGGCTTTAAAGCTGGCTGGGGCTTTCACTGTGGCCCTAGGTGAAATTAAAACAATGTTTGATCTAATCCTTCTTTTTCTTATTTCTTATTTTTACTGTTTCCTTCTAAAGAAAGAGCACGTTTAAAACTAATGGTGGTTGTATACAAGCAGCAACAGAGGAGCTGCCAGAAATTACTGTGGCTCGTAATGCAGCAGCCACTTTGGATTATATTCTTTAATCGTTATCACATGGTTAAGGCAAATTCCTAAGGCTGCTCTAAATGGTTTGCATGGTCTGGCTCAGCGACATCATACGGGAATACAAAGGTGATTTTCGAATTCAAGATGGGTAACAGATGGCTTAGACTTACACGCAAACAGTATTTGTATTGAATTCTTGCATGGTTTTTATGAATAGAAGTAAGAACATTACATATAAAGCTAATGAACTCTCAATGTGCAGTCATGTAGGCAGAAATACAAGTGATTATGTACTTACAGGAGAAATTCCAGCACAGGGAAAAATTCTTTCTTTTGATGGCTACATATTTTATCCACAGTAACTTGTTCTGTCTGAAGAGTATACCTTAAATCTTGTTTAAGAATGTATGAGGTAGTTTATGTGTATGAGGCATCAAATGAATCTGTCAGAGCTGACTGTTGATAAGGCATGGCAACCAATGGCTTGGCAACTCTCCGCTCGCAAACTTCTTTGCAATCAATACTGTATTAATCATTTAGTTTCTGCCAATATAAAATGGATATTCTTTCAGGGACTGCATCCAGCGCAGTGAAATGGGATGTAGCATCAGCATTACTGTTGCACTGGGAACGGGAAGGAAAACCAGGAAATTTTAAATCGGCCTCCTAGAGCAAGTGTGGCACTTGTCTACCTGAGTGTAATTTATGCATGGTAAACTGAACGTATAGGAAGGTTTTGTGAGACGCTTTCCCTGGGAGACATCTTCCTTCAGGCAGAAGGCTAAAGGACAGACACAAAACCGTACCGATAGCAGCAAATGGCCAGTGCACTCCTGACGGCCGCCTACCAAATAGCTAGCGATAGGAGGCAAGCATAACAGAAAGAGGCTGTTCAGTTTTCATGTACGGTATTTCACGTGTCCCCAGGCATTTGTTTGGTGGGGGGTTGTTTTTTTGGGTTTTTTCACATGAACGCAAAACAAAAAAATAAAAACAAACAAACCACATATATGAAATAGTTGAAGGAACAATGGTTACTGACTTGAAAGGGGAGAAAATGAGAGTGCACTTTTCCAGTATGATTCATGTTAACAGAGCATAATTTGAGAACTGAAGTCCATTGCTTTGCAATGTATTATAAGAGAAATTATTTTATCATAGAAACAGAGGATGCCTTTAGGATGACAAATGTTTTCTTGTGTGTGACCTTCTCCCACATTCTTTTCTTCAAAGTTTAAAAGGCAAGAAGGTGCCAGCAGAGGTAGTAATTATTATAAATCTGGTCTCTGGAGGCTCTCTCGTATGTGCTTGTATTTAATAAATCATTGTTTTCTCTGCCTCTTACAAAACAATATTAAAAGTGTTTTGCGTGGGTGGCTTTTTTTTTTTTCCCCTCTTCGTCTGATCCCATTGCAAGGCAGGTCTGTGGATTGCTCTGTTGGCTCCCCACATTCTACCTTAGAAGAGAAGACTGATGGATGTTAATCCCACTCGGTGGCCACATCTAAACAGACGTGCCTTGTAATTTTTGACTTCGCTTTTTGCTTTCAAGTACGCTACATTTGGACCCATATTGCACCGCTTATCACTCTAAACTTTTCCATATCTTTTGTTAAGTGACTTGCTGTTGGTAATGACAATTTTTAAGCTACTTGATATGTGTATAACTACATCGAGCTCAACTTAACTTTGTGTTTGTAGAGACTCAGGATAAAAGCCATCTATGTGAGTCTTCCTGACTTCTTTGAGCAATTACTTCTGAGAACTTTTTGACTATAGGTTATGCTCCGTTCTGTTCTTTGTTACGTACCTTAAATTATTTTTTCTACCGTGCTCTCAGACAGTGCTTGTGAAGTAGAGGCAGAGATCATGCAATGGCATGGCTTCAGCTGTTTTTCCTGGAAATTTAAAAGGGCAGCAGGCCTGCCATTTCTCTCCTCACCATTGGGAGCACAATAAAAAAGTATTATAGACTGCTGTTTTTTAGAGAACTTCTAGGGCCAGTGACAAAGGAGATTGAATAGTGTTTGCATTTTTGGTTCCCCTTTTGATAGACAATGGCAAAAGTGTTTGTCCACAGAGACAGCCAGAGGGGCTAGACAAAAAATAATAATAATAAAAAAAATCTACTAGCAGTCGGATTAATCTGTGCATTTGAGCAATCTTAAGTGAAAAGATTGTTCGCCTAAGTTTGACTTGGAGGCTGATTTTTCATGCACTGGTCCAATATTCACAGGAGGGGTGAAATGATTTGTAAGGAAATTTAGGCTCCTACATTTCAGAAGCACATCCATCCTAATTGTTTATTCTTTCTTTAACACAGGAGGGGGAACAAAATCAACCTAGAGACTTCTAAGGAATGATTCATCACACCTGTTTTAGAGCCTACTGTAGGCTGAGCTGATGGAGTTGTAAGAGTGCCTCTTGTCTCTATTGGCAATAAGGGAAGCCTAGAGGGCCAGCTCAGATGCAGACAGTGTGACCATCTACAGCTGGCCATTGGTGTTCTAATGTACTCTCTGGAGTTCGTGAACCTGTGGATGTAGCCTTTCCTATGTTCACATGTAAGGTGTGCTTCAGACAAATTGAACTATTACATTGCTTTGAAAGAAAGCTACGTGCACTCTCAGCAACTGTGTCTATCCACTTTGTGGGCTATTGTTTCATAGGTAACATTGAATACCAAAATAGGTATTACTGCGTGAGGTGTTTGTTCCAAGTGTGGCAAAGGAGTTCAAAGCAGTTTGTCAGAAGCTTATTTTTTGAGAACCTCATTGGAGCTAATGCAGTCCACGTGTCAGCCTGAGTCACCACTGTGATGGTGAGTGGTAGTACCTGACAGGAGATGATTCAACAGCAGCAGCAGCAGATGTTCTTCAGAGGGTTTTGTTTCTGATCCAGATTTATAAAGAATATTTTGCTGCAGTTACGTGAACCACACTTACATACACAGAGTCTGGTCGTGGCTGAAAATCTGTAACTTGGTGCCATGACTAGTTTCCAAATATGTGAGGTATTCAACAGAAACACTTAGACGTTACATGTAATTTTATGTTTGCCATCAACTCCCTCTCTGTACAGATTCCAAGTAAGGACCAAGGCCAACGCTGCCAAAGAACTTTACGGCTATTTAGATGTCAGCTATGTAGGTGCAGAGTTGCTCAGCTCATCTAGGCCACTAGAGCGTTGTTTTGTGGCCGCTAACAAAAAATAAGTGGTCGAGTTCCTGAGGAAAGTGGGAGCTAGAGTTTTTCATGCCTTCGCGTGTGGTTACATGTTATATACTCTTAAAATTATATGCCCCTGCTTATTATTGGGAGCATTTTTAGACAGACAGTTGCCCAAAAGCAAGCCTGTGGCATATTTCTTTACAGCATATTCTGACAGCAAACCATGAAATTCTTCAGTCTTTTAAAAATAATAGCTATTCCAGTTGCTTACTCTATTGTATATCTTCTGTAAGATGACCTAATACAGCAAAAAATAGAGCATAATCCAGGTTTTAATATAATTTATTAAAATAAATAAATAAAACCCCAAAAACCTAAGCAAAAATCCAATGCCAGGTTTATTTTCATTTTTAAAAAACTGCTTTGTATGACCTTTTTTCTTTATGCTGGGTTTTTTTTTTTTTTTATGCTCTTACCACTGAAGACGGTGGTGAGAGATGTGTTCTTCCTTTAAATTGGTTGAAACCTGTGGAAGCGGGGATAATCTTTTAAATTATCAAACACTTCATGAAAGAACTCAAATCCCAGAAACATATAAAATACTTGGACGTCAATATTTGCAATGAGATCTATTTATAAACATGCTGGTATGTTTGCTCATCTGTATACTCCACATCTGACAAAGCTTCCAAAACTGTCTGGCCTATACTTTAACTGTTGGAAATGCTGTAGAATCTAAAATTGTGTAAAAAAAGTGCCCTTTTTGGCCAAACCCGTATCCCTTTTTGGACACGTTTGTGCCAGAGCAGATGTGGCGTGCAGCTGAACACTGTTTACTGCATGGGAACATCCAGCTGATCAAAATTTCCACACTGTGACTGCAATAATCCTTCATTTCTGCTGTTTATCTGAGATCCACCCTACCAGTGAATCTGATAGTGGGATTTAGCATGGGTATTGAAGGGGAGATTTATTATCTTTAGAAAAATAGCTAAGATATTAGCAGGATGCTATTACTTGCAATAATACACTTTTGAGCCAGACCTTGATAAGTGGCAATGTTATTAAGGAAGACTTTTCATGGCAATGTTTTTGCTTAGACCTGCTGGATGTTTACAGGACAGTTGGCCATGGATACTGCATGCTGGAAACACTGTCTTACTCATTTGCTGACATCAAGCTGTGAAGTGAGATTTTTCACATACTGATCTGCTTTCCTAAAGTTTAAAAATTAGAAAGGATATAAAAATCTGTGTGCCTTTGTTAGATGTATATATTTTTTTCATTAGATAGAGGACGAAAGTCTCTGTAATACTTGCTTACGATCCACCTAATTAGAATTGGTCTTGCGTGCATTTCAAGAGCTTCATTCAAGTGCAGGTGGAAGGCAGACTTGGCTTGATTGACTGTAAAATGCTTCCACATTTAGATGTGTTCTGTGAAATAAATATGAAAGAAAAAAATATCCTTTGATTGTGTCTGAAAATGCAGTTATCACTGCCATAAGTGTGAGTGTGAGAGAGAAGGGAGAATGATGGGAAGGGGGAAGATTCAGAAGAAGAGAGAGAAATCGTGAGATGAGGGACAGGGAGATGCAGAAAATACTTTAAAAATACCCTACCAAAAAAAATCCCAGAACCAAACCAAACAAAAAAACCGCAAGAACAAAATATATACTGAATAAGTCAAATTAGGTAGTAAATGAATCATGATATAGAAAGAAAAAAAAAACCCTTCCATACTCAGGTAGCATGCCACATAACTGTATTTCTGCTGTGAAAAATTTTAACTAAGGTAATTTTGCTCCGTTCCAGGGTGTACTCTAAAGTACAGTGTCCAGGGGAAAAAAATGCATAGGGATGCATTTCCCTATCTTATAATTGCTATAAACCAAAATATTGGTGCTCTCAAAAAACTGTTAATTTATTTTTTCCTTAAATGCTGTGTAAGAATATGCTCCAGTTAAGGGTTTATGGAAATTAAATACAATGCACTATATTGAAAACGGATTCCTGAGAAAGATCAATAAATGCTGTATGCAGCAGAATGAAGTTATCAAAATGCAAATATTTTAAACAAAACAGAATTTAACAATTGCCAAGATAAGCTATTCCCTCAAAGCACACCGAAGACATTTTCTAGTTTACATAATGTAATTAAATTCAAGCCTGAAGAATTCAAATTCATTCCAAAGACATTATTGGCAATGTGATTTAATGTGGTGATAAGGATGAAAATGTAGCATGTTTGAAGGCCACAAGAGTATTATAAAATTACGTTTGAAAGCTGACAACAATTGTTTGCAAGCATTTTTATTTTTTTTTTAAAAACTACTCAATAGTGACATAACGAACAGAAGACCTTTTCCATTATTAGCAGCACAACTCCTTCCTGACACAAATTTGGGTCAAGTTCACCCCAGTGTAACTTCCAGAGTCTCACTGAAGCTGTACCAGGAGAACCCTTTCTGGTCTTGGGGGGTGGAGGGAACCAACAAACAAACAAAAAACTCCAAAAAGCCAAGCATGTAAGTGAACGCAGTGTAAGGAAAATGTGAGTCAGTGCTTTCTTACAACATAGTAAACCATTTTGTTTATATTCTTTCAGCAATATGAGGGGTGAGTACAGGTTTTATATACGCTGCTTTCTCACAGTTGGTTTTATTGTTTATATGATGGGGGACAGAGTGAGCTGAATGCTGTCCTAGAGTCAAGAGCTCTGGGAATTCAGCCTTTTTTCTGTCTCTAACTAGTATTTCTAATTATATTTTAAGCCCACATTTCATCTGCAATACAGGGATATACTATTTCTCGTCTTGTAAGATCAGCTGCTTGAAAATGCAACAGCTCTTGCAAAAATATTAATATTATATCATAAATGCTAATGTCCTTTGATCCTTTTGTATTATGAGTGCCTCGAGTCTGGTAAATTAGGACTTCATCAGTCAGTGTGCAGAAAGATACATTCTGTGAAGCATATCTTGGCACTGGTGGGGGGACGTCTCAAAAGGTGCCAATGTTTTGCTGTTGATGAGCAAGGGTCATTTAGCTGGCTGAGATGAAAGGGTCTTTCACTACGATTAAAGAGAGAGAACTATTTGGATAGCGATGGTTCCTACTGGAGAAGCTTTACAGTCAAACTGCCCCTCTTGAAAGGATTTGTTTGTTCCTTAACAACTTCATGGTGTGACCCCTGATTGACAGTGAAGGGGTATTTATAGTTTTTAGACAGTCATCAGAAATGACTAATTATGCCTCCCTTGGAATGTACATGCTTTGATGACTCATGTAGAATGCTCTCATTATCTCACAATTTGGTATCTCTGATATGTTTAAAAATATGTATGTATACATACCACTACAAATAGTAGTGGTACTTAAAATCTGCCTTTCTTAAAGTCCCATAAATTAAATATTTTGTAATTTTTTAGCGAAAAACTGTTCCACCTCCTGTGGTGTCCCCTTTCAAAGTAATAGGTGTTTCTTGTTCAGCCACTTACTCTTTCATTTGTCATTTTACAAAATCTTCTAGCAGGCTTGAATGCTTGTAAATCAAGGAAAAAAGATCAGAGGCTAATGCATTAGTACCCTGTCAGATCTAACCTTCCCATAGAAAATATTCTATGAAAAGTTTAAAATGACTCTTTACGAAAGGGCAAAAGACTAGCAGAAAAATTATGGCATACATAGTATGTGCAACAGCAGGACCAAACCACTGGTTCATCTGCTTCTTAACTAGAAAATCAGATTAGGCAGTCACATAATATATATATATATCTATATATATATATGTAAATAAAATCTTTGTTTGCAATTTGTACATTGATAGGTAGTATTTTATGTAACTTACTTCTAAAGAAACCCTGAAAGTACTTATCATAAAATACTACCTGAAAGCCTCTGAACTGTGCTCTTCTGTGATTATTGTTGCGTTAAACTTATCTGAATATCTTTAATTTTCTGTTTTTAAATTAAAAATTATCTAACTCCAATGAAAAGTCAATAAATAAGTAATATTTAAAAGAAAAAAAAGAAGTAACAATGTGTTTTGCCTCCTTCCACTGTGCCCAGCCTGGCACCTAAGAATAACTCACACACCCCATTTTATTATTTATCAAAAAAAGAGCCCATTAGCAGGAATCTGTCCGCCAATTTTATGGTAAATTTTCTGTCAAAAATTTTATTTTAATAGTGTCCTTGCATTTTTATCACAGAAAAAACCAAACAGTAGCCTAATATGCAGGTTACCTGGATCTTGGGGACAGCTTAATTACTTGTTTGTCTTCATTCAGACCAAGGCATTTCCCCTTGGTCTTCCCTGTGGTGATCCATTGACACGAGAGCTATCCTGAATGGTCTTTTATAGTTTATCCTAGTGGAGTCTTTATTTGTAGATCTAAACATTCATAGCATCAGACAGAATTTGATAATATCATAAGCTTATTAAAGCACTCGCCAGGTGTCTAGATCATTAGGTGTCTCCTACACAGTAGTTCAAATTCCTGTAATGAACGGATGAGGACAGGTGATGGGAGGTAAAGCATGTACTATGGAACTGTGGATATTAATCCTTGCATAAGGAGGAAAGCCTTGGGTAGCCTACAGGACTGCTGGTTAATCTCCGGCTGAGACTGATCTGCCTGTCTTTCAGGTGGCTCCAATGGACTTCTGCTTAGTCGAAGACCCTCTCCAAGAACCTTGACTAAAAACGTGGTTCATTCTTATTCTTCCCCTATGGTTTGGTTGGGATATTCAACAAAGATGGGGAAAAAAGAGGTTTCTAACCTAACTAGAACAGTAATGAGGCCCGGAAGACAGAGGTAACCAGTCATGACAAATCTTTATGCCCAGCAGCAATGAGGAGGAACCGACTATGACTTTACTAGGAGCAATTCCTAACACTTATCATACTGTAATCTGCTAAAATTTTCATCGTTATAATTTAACTTCTTCCTCATTCTGATCAAATGTCTCTGGCACACTGAACAGAAAGTTAAATATAATACAATAGAGTGAAAATTTTATCACTACTAATTCTAAAATGTGATTTGCCTTATATCCAATGATGGAAAAAAGATTACCTTGTTGAGCACAAACGAGAAAGAAAGGGAAACAGGAATCCTAATGTGGCTATTTACCTGTGTAGCAAGTTAATTACACATCTGAGAAAGTATCTAGCATAGTCATGTTACACTGCGTGCATATGTGTGTGCACATGGCTGAATGTAAATATGTGTTTATCTGAGTGTGTGTACATGCTTGATGCAACATTGCACTACTCGTGCACAGTACTTCCTGAATTTGTTCTTCAAGTCAGTGGTTTTAAGGGATGTAAATGAAGATGAAGCATGGCCCAGTGGATTTTAATGTACGGACAGTTACTCTTGGTAAAAATAATTACTTGATTAAATGCTCTAGTGGACAGTGATCAAGGAAGGAAGTGGTAGATAAGTAATGAAAAGTGTATCAGTATAAAAAGTATCAACAGCTTATAGGATGTGATAAATTACCTTTAGCGAGATAAAACAGGCATTGCAGACTTTTGCATGAAATGGTTTTACTGAGGCCTTCTATTTCTTACGCTATTTTCCATGAAAGCTTTTCTGTCAGTGATGCAGGTTTCTAGTGCGCAAAACTAAACTGCCAAATCACTGCAACCCACAGATGAGCTAGAAGTCACTTTTATGTTGCAGTCAACTCTGTCTGGGCAGCCAGAACATAGATGCTCGTGTAATGACAATCACTGTTTTTACATACAGAGCGAGCAGCGGATCTGCAGATGAAGTGAGTGTAGCAGTCCAGCATCCCATCATGAATCTTCATGAAAAACTCATCTTCCGTTCTGCTGTCTGCAGGCTATCCCTCAGTGCTGGGCAGAGATACAGACCCCCAACTCTGCGGCCAGCTTTTTAATACTCCCAAACTGAGATGGTGTTGGCACAGCACGGTCTTTCTGTCCAAGATAAATTCATAGACAGTCACTACACCTGGAACAGTTGTCTCCTATCTCCAGAGTCTGGAGAGATATGGCTGGGGCTTTCAAACCTAGCGGAAATTCTTTTAGTTCTTAATGCTTTGTAGGAATATGAAGTTAAGCTATAATGTGCACCTTCATCCGTGGTATACTGTTCACCTATATAGTGCAGACAAGAAAAAATTCTGTGAGGTAAGGACTTAGTCCAGTATTTTCTGTCTCTACATCCATATTTAGGCACCTAGAGTAACTAGGCTTATTTGTAGAGGTACTGAGTGGCAAACTGACTGAAAATGAAGTCACTGAATTATCAAAAAATAGCAGTACTCTATTTAGGTTCTCCTGTTTCAAAATTATTAATTTCCTAATTATTTTGGCATAAATACAGTTGCAAAGTATTTGTATTGAGGTGGACTCTGAAAAGTGCATATTGAAGAGAGAGCTTGGCTTTGGGATACAGTCTTCTGGTTCAGCTGTGGGAAACAGACAGAATTACTTAAAGGCTGCTGTTATGGCAGGGTGTTTTCAAACCTGATAATTAAATTCAGAGGTATGGCAGATCAAAAGGAAACCATACAGGAAAAAGATGTAACAAGAAAGTCAGGAACAGATACAGACAGGAGTTTTTTGCTGTACGTGTCGTTCTGAATTAGAATGGCAGGAGGCTCTGTCAATAAGATCAAAAGGCGGGAACAGAGATGAAAACTCTCCTTTTACTGTTAATTATTATAAACCTGGTAGGAATGTATTTGAGCACTATTGGCAGAGTGGTAAAAAGCAGTAACTTTCCCCCCCACCCTTCTTCTGGAAGAGTACTGGAACGTTTGAAACTTAAAAGAAATCAGTTGTTTCTGGGTGTTTTTAACATTTTTTTTTTCTTTTTACTACTAACACTAAATGTCTCTATCATCTAACAGCTACTTTGTGACATGCTCCCCTTTTTTTCTTAAAAGTAAGAATGAATATCATAAGTTAATCCGTAGAGATCTTAGTGGAACATGTTTATTTTAGGATGCCAGCTTGGTCATTCGAGAGTGGTACTTTCCTCTGTGCCAGACATTTTCAAGACAGACATTTTTGATCTTTGGTGGGGTGTTTTTGCATAAAATGAAATATTGAGGCACTGCGTGGTCATTTAGGAGTCTGGGAAATTTTCTCAAGCACTGTGGAAGCTAATGTTGTAGTTAATTCCTTAGGAGATAATTCAATTCTTCTTGAATAAATTTCATGCTGGTTTCACTTGCAGGTGGTGTTCATGTTCTGTTCTAAATTGCTGCTTAGTGTCGCTGAGCACAGTTGGTAGTTGCTATGATGATCCCAGATGGAGCCGCATTTCAATGGGTATGAGTGATCTGCAGGGGTCCCAGATCTTTTAAGATGTTTGGAAGCCTTGGCTGGGATTCAGCTTGCGTTTTGTAGAGCCTGTATAGTTAGGTGCATATGTACAGGTATCTACGAGTGAATTAGGTATCGGAGCTTTCCTTTTCATCGGTGAAATTCCAGTCAATATAGTTAATGGAGCTTGGAGAGCTACTTGGCCAACCAAAGCTGGTGTCTACTTCCAGATGTGATAAATACCTCTTCTGACTTTGTTGACTGCATCAATTTGATCTCTGTTCACTGATGGGAAATCAGACATCCATCTCGCAGGTAGGCATCCACATGTACATGTAAAAACAGGTGTCAGTCTCTGAGTCAAATCTCACCTACAGTGAGATCTGCTGTGGGAAAAATAAGTATCACTGATATTTTCACTTCATGGCAATTCGTTTCTAACACTGCGTTGTGAAGCTTACATGTGTGGAAGTGCAAAATGCTTGCACATGGACATGGGAATCAAACTCAGCTCTGGCGTGAATAAAAACAGTATACATTTTTCAAAACTATCTCATAAAAAGTTGAACACTATGCTCTAACTCGCATCTGTTTATACCCTCAGTCTTGTCTGCTGCCATTTTGTCCTCCTCCTTCCCTTTTTGCACGGCAGTTTCTGATAGACTGCAGCTTGCTGACCTTTGACTAGCATTTCCTTTGATAGCAACATGTTGGCCAAAATGATTTTTTTCTTGGATGTGAAAGAGAAATTCAAACACATAATGTGTGTTTTCTATGAGATTAGCTAAACTGTTTTACAGTCATTAGAGATGAAATTCCCCCTGCCTAACTTTAACTGGCTAAAAGTTTATCATCTATCCTAAGTTATATTCTACGTTGATACCCTTCTGCGAGTCAGTGGAATGAGAGGAGTACCGGAATGAGAGAGAGGGACCGGTCTTCTTCCTCTCAGGGGACAATTTACCACGGGATGAGTTGCCCCAGGAGGCACCTGTAGCACTGGCTCGTTTAGTTGAGATGCCTCCTTTTTAGGGAGTTAAAGCTGGATGTGCCTCAAGCTACTGCCTGTTGTTAGTTTCCAAATGTAGTGCTGGCATCTTGCAGATGCTTCAGATGCTGTTGCAAAGTATCTCAGCTCTCCAAAGCAGGAGAGAAGTGGTAGCGCTCTGCAGCTGCCAGTGTTTGTGTCCCTTCCTGGCTGTGGGTCTACGTTGCAACCTTGCTCCCATTGACTGACCCGGTGCAAAAAACAAGCTGCTCTGCACCCACTCACATTTGGACTGCATCTGTTGTCATTTTCCTTTTGGAGTTATATATTGAAATCACAGCTCAATGCCTTCATAATCGCTGGGAAACACAAAATCATACTGCATTGCTACTTTTTTTTTTTGTTTGTTTTCATTTTTGAACATCTCTACACAGCATCAAGAAAATGAAGGAGTATTGTTTCAATACCGTATCTTGAAATCTTTCCATTTAGGGACTTAAGGGTGTGGAAATTGATTTGATTATATTCTACAGGAGCAAACAGAATACAGATGAAATATTTTACATATTTTGTGCTTCAAGATGTTTTATTTCTTAAAGGAAAATTAGGAGAACTGTTTGGGAAGAAAAAGATAGAAAGGCTTGGAAAGAAAACTGACACTGCCTTAAATAACTAGGGGTTACCATGTGACTAAAAAAGTCATTTAATGTTCAGAAAATGGAAAACTTTGGCTAAAAGTCAGTTCTGGTTCAGCCACGAAATAAGGACAGCAACTAGAAATTAAAAAGCTACTTGGCACAAAACGATAAAAAAGGAAGTGGATACTAATTGATATAAATTAGAAGTAAGAAGTATGGAAAATTTATAGGGAAAGCCAAAAACAGGAAATGAAAAATCTGTGTTTGGCAAGGGAAGGGACAATAAAAAGTTTTCAGTGTATTAAGAAGAGAAATCCTAATAGTACAAGCCACTAGATGGAGATAGTAAGATTGTTATGAGTGATTTGAAAGAGCCGTAAGTGTTAAATAAATATTTTTATTCTGTATTTTGAAAAATGCTTGATACTATCCTCATGTCATGAGTGTGCCGAGGCACTTTCCAAAACGCCTGTAAGAAAGCAAGGAAGAGGTCAAGCAGCAGCCATTTGGACTAAAGACTATTTAAAATCAATAGGCCTGGATAACTTTTGCACAACAGTCCTAAAAGATTTGTTGAGGAGATCCCCATTTCATTGATGCACCTTTTTAAAGGAAAAAGACCCCAACAATCAAACCCAAAACCAAACAAAAAGGAAACCAAAAACTAAACAAAACCCAACCAACCACCCACCCACCCCCAAAAAAAACTCAAACTCAAACCGCACGCATGAAACCACAGGGGAGTATGGAAGTGCTACTAATTTTCTTGTATTGAAACGTAACTGATACCTATGCAATAATTGCATTGCTATCATTTCTGAGGAAAATGAAAAAGATCTCTAATGAATAATGCAATAAATTTTAGTTCTTTTTGTTTAACCGAATATAAACAGATAGTTAAACTAGGCAGTATGAAGAGACGTAATATCTGGTTTTGTTACATGAGACTTGTCATTTGGTTGATAAAGATGATTTTAGGAATAATAGACGTGCATAGTTTTGGCCACTGTTTTCTTTTAAACAAATGTACTATACAGCATAAGGCACGTACACCTATGATTAAGAAGGGGTTAATTGACGGATCCTCTACGTATCAAATTTAGCTACTTCGCTATGGTATAATCAGAAATGCAAAATGCAGCGTGGGCTTAGGAATGGATGGCATCCTGTGAATCAGAGTGGGGAAAAAAAAAAGCAATCTAGAGTGTGAAATCTCTGTAGAATTTCTCAGTGCAACATCTGGATTTATAAATTTAAATATATATATTATAAATTTAAAAATTGTGAGAATACAATGCCTGGATTGGGTGATGAATCTTAAAAGGTATGTTGCAAAATTGTTGGGAGAGTTGGAAAGACGGATGAAAAAAGAGAAATGCTGACACGTTCACCTCACCAAGAGTAGTGATGGATTGTCTACATCTGATATACTCAAAGCCCACTCATTAGTTAGACAAATTTTACTGAATACAGTGCAGAAATAAAATTACAGGTGAAAGAGGGAGAAAGAAAGGATTATGCATGTTGGAGCTGATTTTACCAGCGGTTCCAGTTTTCATTCTTTGACTGAAAAAAATAATATATTTTGTGTATGTGTGAAAAAAATATCCTTGACATGGACTCAGACAAGCCTTTCAGTCTTGTCATTTGCTTTTGAGACCATCTTTCTCTTTTAAATTATTATCAATATACATAGTTAAAGAAGCTTCTGCACCAGTGGTGTATTCATTCATTATCTTAAATCTTGTCACATGCTTAGGAGCAAAAGATGACAGGAGTGGGCATTTAGTAAAACAATAAGCTACAATAGTGCCTAAAATGTTGGTTTGGTTTTATGTTGGCAGCATTCTGTTTGTTTGTGTAATAACTAGCCATATCCATGGAAAGGAAATCCAGAAAAATATGACCTTTCAATTGCCACGTCGTCTGTGTTCAAACTATAAAATACTAGAAGTACTAGTTTTAAGCTGAGGAAAATGCATATTGTTGCTATTTTCTTGTATGCAGAAAATCCCAGTTGCTTAAAAACAACAGTGCTGCAAGTACTGTTATCGAACTGATAAAGTCTGCACGGCAAAGATTTGTAAAGGCTCTCAGAATCAAAGGTGAGTCTTTGTTTACCTCTTGAAAACACTTTTATAGGAGGTTCTGGTTAGCCATTTCCAATAGAGAATGGAGCAGTTGATCAGATAGCAGCTAAACTAATGAAAAGCATCATGGAAGTGACAGGAAGATTAATTAAGTTCCTCCAGTTGTATTCACGTGTGGCGGTACAGAGTTCCTTTGGGTACTGCTGCAGTTAAATGGTATTCATGGTGACAAATATTGCAGATTTCCAGAAGTGACACTTCTGAGTCAAGGGTAAAAAACACATTTGGTAGTTTTAGCCAGTGGAGAACGTGCAAAACCAAAGATGAGCCGCTGTGGCTAGTTAAAATATACAAACGTAACGTGCTCCTTCCCTTCTCATCCTTTAGTGCAACCTCAAGAGATTAGTAATGAATCGCAAAATCTGCATTATTGTGTAGTGTGTCTTAACCCACTCCAGATGGCTTCAAAATAAAAACAAACCAAATTTTTAGCCGATGTACTTAGTATATTTGATTTGAGGCACAAAAATATGTGCACTTGGAAAGGCTTTCAATTACTTTTTGGAGCCTTACAAAACTGTGGCTTGTTTGCTGATTTTATTTCTGCACTGTGGTTACTGTAGTACTAATAGGAATGAAATATCTGCAATACATACATTTCCAAATTATGTAGAAGTTCTAGCCCTACTTTACCTTCAAGCATCTTTTAGTTTCGGGGTGCTTTTGGCAAATTAGTAGGCCAAGCGTGATTTGGAATGCTTCTCCCAGTTTATTTTCAGAAATGATTATTTGCGCAATATATTTTTATTCTTAACAGGTGTCTCTGTGCAGTAAAAAAAATGTATTTTGGGAAAACCTGGAAACTTTTCAAGTGTATGAGATCTTTTAACCTACTACACATGATGTATAGACTTAAAATGTTGTGTCACCGCTGTATTTTGTTGCCTGGTATTACATTTCTGCCAGCAAAGCGTCCCTCGATATGCTTCTGCATTTGCAAGAAAAGGTTTGTGGTCAGCCTCGCTAATTGAAATTCCTCAAAGCCAACTGGTAAGAGTCTGGGTATAAATCTAATATTAGTTGCCTCCTGGGAGAGTTCAAGACTGGAAGTGAGTTTTCCAGGAATCCTAGAGAATTAACTGGGTGCATTAATATTAAATATTAATTGGTCTCTGCAACAGACATGCCTGCAAGTGGTTTTAATACTTACTATGGAGGCATTGTGTAAATCAGTGGAAAGATAAAAATCAGTAGAAAGCATAGATAGCCCAGCTAGTTCACGAAGTGGCCTTCTGGCTCTAGACCAAGTCAGGCGTGGGAGGTAACCTGTAGCTTTTCCAGCTCTGGAGAAACGTAGGGCATGTGCTGTACTTCTGGGACACGTGTACTCTCTCAGCTTGCTTTTTGTTTATTTGGAGGAGGTAATGTCTTGTGGGGTAGTCTGCATTTTGAAAATCTGCACTTTGTGGCAAACCCTTTAACAAAGCGGGGTTTTCAAAGTGAGGAAGGACAGAAGAAATGAAGGTGGAGATGCTATTAGGAAAAAAAGAAGCAGGTTGTTGGGAAAGAGGATTTCAGGGGGTAGAAACTATTTCTGTTATTAGAAATAAGGGTGTGGGGTAGCTGTTTTGGCAGAAGGTACTTTTTTTTTCATGTTATGTTTATGCTCATGCTGAATCACAAGGGTTCTGGGGGTTTGTTTTTATAGGTGAACCATGCATGAAAATATGATAATTTTGCAGTTGACCTGCATCTGTAGAAAAGCTAAATGCTGGTTAGCCTGTGCTGGCTTGTTGATGATTGGGAGTTTGCACCGTGGGCTGACATCATGGGCTAATTTGCTCCTTCATTCTGCATGATCCTGCACGCCCAGACTGGGTCTGCTCAAATCTCCAGACGCACACAAGTGTTTGTGCTTCCCCACAGTTGCCTTCAGCAGAGTCCGCAGTGCTGGAGTTAAAACACCAGCCATTCGGGATTGCAATTACGAAACTAATCCTTGCTTTCACTGACAGTGACAGTATCCCATTCTGGGAATAAAATTTATTCTTTGTCCCTTACTTGGAACTCTACTTCTTTTTGCAGTTTATTAATGTTGTATGTGTGTAAATGAAAGCAGAATTTGGCATGGAGTATGTGAATTTGGGCTGTGAAAGCTTTCCAGGAGAGACCAGCAGTGACTTTCACTCCTCCCTTGCATTTGTTCCATAGTTGAAATGCAAAGAAATTAAAGAAAACTGTTTGTTTTAGTTTCACTTTGGCTACTTTGATTGTATGTTTATTGTAAGAACATAAGTAAGGTGCAATAAGGGGGGAGATGGTCCTGATTGTTTTGCATCCTAAAGTGCAAAACCAAGTAGTGAAGAATACGTCGGTTTACGTGGCGCTTTGCTGTTTACGCTTCCCGAGGAGCTGACCTGCCATCAGGCTCCACTAAATTTGTACAAGTGTTGCAAGAAGGGATGTTCTAAGGCAGCATGGTTGCTGCCTGACCACTAATGGTACGTCTACATAGACATCAGTTGTCTGTACCCAGGCTCTCAATCTGGCCAGCTGAGGGCACGAATCATCGACGCGTATCAGCTTGGAGGAACATCGAGACTGGAAGTAGCCTACATCTCGCAGGGTCTGACTCCCGGCAGAACGAGCCCAAGCTTTTCTGTGGTGAGTTAAAGGCAGCCTAAGAGTCAAATGCTGCGCCTGGGCGCAGGCTCTCCTAAAGGGCATCACTCAGCGCCTCTGCGAAAGCGCTTCGGAGCTAGAAAGGAGCTGGAGGATTTCACAGTGAATTGATTCTCTGAGCTTTTACCCTCAGTGAAGGGAGGGGAGGGAATGCTTGTGCTGCAGAAAGCTCCTAATAGTAGCTTATACCTACTGCTCAGAGGACATTAGAGTGGCTCAGCTGAGGCATTTTAAACCAGCCTTTGAGGGTAGTATTTTGTCCTATAGTGAGGTGTCCTTCCTGGTACAGTAGACGTGAATGAGCATTGTAATGATGAAATAGAGAAAAGGAAGGTACCATGAATACCTACAGGCCATGGTTTGTAGACAGTTTTGGTTTTTTTTTTTTAAGGGGGTTTCTAGATAGTATTTCTTCACTGTGATTTAGGATTTGCGCAACTTAAGTTGCAGTTGGTCAGTTTGAACCACACAAGAAGTCTTGATCTTCCTCCCTTGCGCACCGTGGCCTCAAAACATGCTCCTGCACTGTGTGCTTTATGTTCATGAAGCAAAGTTTGTTTAGGAGTTTATCTGTGTACCGTGTATCTCCCATTTCAGGCGCGCCTCTTCCTAGGGGCAGCTGGAATAAGCAAGGGCACTGAGGAAGGCCAGGCATCAGAAACGGAGAACTGGGACTGCCAGTGAGGGACAGGACTTAAATTCATTCCCCAGTTCCCCCCGGCAGTGTTTGATCTCGGTGACTTTCATACAGGTAGCATGAAACCTCGTGAGAGCAGTGCTGCGGAGGACTCTAGCTGAGAGATGCGTAGCGGTGATGTACACCAGGGCTTTTAACTCTTCTGCTGCAATTGGAGCATTCCTTGGCTGCGGTGCTGGTGGGATAATTTTGCCCTAAGTGATTGGACCTCATGAAATAGCAGTTATTGTGTGGAGCTTTTACAAATTAGAAGTGGAGCTTTAAGTTAATTATACCTGTCGTCCTCTTTCCTGTGAAATGAAAGCGTTCATCCCGTTAGATCCTGTTCTAATGAAATAAACACTTCAGCATACTGTCCACTATATTTTACCTTTATTTAGTTTAAGTGTATAATCAGTGATACATGCCAGACTGACTGCAGGAAACCCATGTCCTCTATTGATCCATAGAACAGACGTCCTATGTGCACAAATAGAGACCACGTAGCCTTCACCATGCGGCCACACCAGCGTGTGTCAGATCCATCCCGAAGCACTACGTGTAGGTGGTGGAACTCATTTCAATATTTCTTTGGTTTTTCTTCCTCCGAAGCTGCTCCTAGTTCATATAGCAGCAGGGACTGTGTGGGGATCTATTTACAACAAACTTAGGGCTGCTCCATTTGTCACAGGACAATAAAATAGCAGCCAGCTGCTAATGACTTATCAACCTGGGCTGGAAAGGAACTGGAGACCTGGAGGGTGAAAGGTTGTAAACTCCATTACAAATCCTCGCTGTCATATGTCTCCCGTGCTCATGCTTTGTTATTCATGCGAAGAAATCGTAGTTTCAAAAATCAGTTCGTCTCTATTGAAATTGAACTACCTGTTTGTCAGTTGCTTTTAAAAAATAGAAGCAGACTGAGCTTTATGCAACATTCAGATTAAAATAATTTATTGAAATGGAACTATTGATTTAAAAAAAAAAGAAAAAAGTGACAGGGGAGCATGATCTTGCAAAGTGCCGAGCATCTTCATCTGCTACCGAAGTTGGGGAATCAGGGCAGTCGGGGCTTCTCCTGGAGCCTGCCCTTCAAGGAAAAATACACTAACAATATACGCTTTGTCTTTCCCATCGATTATGTAATTGAGCACGTTATGTCACTGAACACGTTTGCTGCCAAAAAAAAAAAAAAAAGGCATAAAAAAGGTACGATTTTAGAAGGGCATTTCTTTTCTTTTTTTTTTTTTTTTTTTCCAAGCCAGAGTTAGGTTAACGAGGATATTAGAGCACGTCGTTGCAAGCCCGTTAAAGACAAGATCTGTTTGTAGTACTCTTAGTCCTGATGTCACAGGCACAGCAAGGACATCAGAAGGAGGAGTCAGATTACAGTAAGAATGGGCAGTGCAGCATGCAGCCGGAGTAAACGCTAAATCAGACAGGGATTGTATCAGGGATAAGACTGCCTGCAAAGCGCTCATCCTGAGGAGGCACGCTGCTCGCTCACGCTTCTTGTGCTGGGAAATTTCCACATAATGTAGAATGAAAGAGCTCCGTTTTACATGTCAGCCCTGTGCGGGAGCTAATGCTGAATACACAGCGGTGGGATCCTGACTGCATGATTAATGAGAAACATAATGTATTTTGGTAAGTGTTCGCCGTGATGCAATTCTGCTTCTGCTCACATTATCAATAGGAGTGATTATTATAAATTTCGGATTCAAGAACGTTTCGTGCTGGCAACGCACCTAAAACTGACAACTGGGGAATCCTGTCGGCTGTGCAGTTTGAAAGGATTCCATTGTCTGGGAAATTTTCTGTTTGAGTGGGCTACCGCGTAGTTTTAGCGGCTTGAAAAATAAGCTAGATAGGATGCACGCGTCCTAGGTTTGTTTTAGATGAACTTGTGCTTCATCTGCCGAGAGGGGATGGGAAATGGTTGTGAGGCATGGGAAGTTTTAGCCGAACTTAACGTAATGGACGAGCTGCTACTGCACTGCCTGTGGTGGGGAGGCACGGTGAGCCTTAATATTTCATTCAGCTTTTAGTTTGAAGAATTCAAAGGTACAAAGGCGAAAGAATGCTTTATTTGCAGTGCTGTGTTTGCCGAGTACTCTGCGTTATGCAGATCACGGGTGTGGGGTTGGCTCCCAGCGTACCACGAAATGCATATTATTTTAAGCCTTCAGAGGTCTCAGAGCTGTTAAATGTTTGTGCAGAGTTTAGGTTTGTTGCTTGATAGAAATCTTCCTCAGGCTTACAGCTGAGCTGGCTGCGTACCCTAAAAACATGCTGGAGCGTAGAGCTGGGTCTAGGCAGTGTAGCCCTGCAGTACTGGGCTGGGATGTACAATTGCAATAGAATGCTGCAAGTTAGTGCTGCTAAATAGCCAAAAAAAATAAAATAGAAAATTTGGTGGCGCGATGGAAAAATACTGTTCTTGGCTACTTGAAATCTCCTCTAGCCTCGGTGTTAATTTATAGCTGCATAATACTCCGAATGAGCACAGAGCAGAGAGTTGGAGGATTTCTGGGACATTTCAGCAGCTTTCTCAGTTTCATTAAATATTGAATCAGGAGTTCGCTTCAAGCTTTAAGAGAAGAACTTTTGGAATATTCTGAGCCCTGTCACAGAAGTACTATGCTTTATGGCACGCTAAGCATTATTTTCTTATTTTCATAAAATTAAAAGTATCGGGAGATGGGGGTGTTGTCTTTAACAGTGAAACCCATCAATTATGAAAGCAGATTGATTTTGGTGTGAACTGTCCTAACAGAAAAAAATATAAATTAGCTGAGTTGTCAGAACTGTTCAGACTCCTTTTCAAAGATAAATTTGCAATGTTTTAGCTCTACTACATTTTCCAAAGACTTCCAAAGAGGAAGAACAGACATTGTGGTTTTATGTTTGAGTAATTTTGATTAAGTCTCTTCACCATTAAAAATGTAGTGTTAGGTTAATTTTTTGCTCGTTTCTTTTGGGTTATTTTTCTACTTTTAATATCATTGCAAGCGCAAGATGGATTTTTTTTTTTATTTATTTTTTTTTTACAGTCAGTTTTGCAACAATTGCCTGTATGACTAGGGTTAGAAGTTAAGATTTCCTGAAGTTATACAGGTTAAGAGTATTAGGTATATGATAGCTTTATGGTACTTAATTTTATCGTATTTTTTTTTCTGCTTATAATTTTCAGAATCGTGTAATGGTGATCAAACTTATTTGGGTGTTACTTCTTTGAAAAATTGCAGACCACTGTTTCATGTGCTCATTTGTTTTCTGGTGCAACTCAAGTTTTTAATTGGAAGAAACCTGCTTGTGCTTTCTCCCGGCTTTGTAGGAAATTTCACTTCTGAGAGCAGAGATGAGTTTCTGTTAGGCAGGTTCTCCGTCTGCTTTGTTTCAGTCTGAAACGTGCTTTAATATTAAGTTTTAAATGAGTATTCTTGTTTCTGTCTTTTGCATAACAAAGCATGAGCTAATGGGGATAATGTTCACCTGTGGTTGTTCTGGGTGTTTTCCTGCTCTGCCTGTGAGAAGCCGGAATGTCTGTAATCTCACCTGTCCCTGTTGTAACACTTACTGCACGAAGCAGCATCGCACAGAGCCGGAGCAAAGCTTGACTGTGTGCATCGCGCGCCTACTTTGACTTAAAATTGCTGTAGCCATCACGTAGACGATATTGGAATTTTATATATCTGGCGGGGGAAAAAAAAATATTTCCTTTTAATATTAGTAAAGAATTCTGTGGCGTATCTTTCTCTGTGCATGCTACCATTGGGCTACCTAAAGAATAGGAAGGGAAGAAAAAGAAAGCTTTTCTGTGTGTTTGTATGCATCTTGCTTGTTTTTCTGGGCCTTCTTGTCTAATTGCTGCTGGTGTAAGGTGGCATGGTGGTAACACACGTGTACAGCATTAAGGTTGAAATAAATGCTGAAATAATTACCGTGGAAAGCAGGACCTAACCCTGTGAAAATATTATTCTTCTATAGCAAGTATTAATGGGTGAAGTGAGTTTCTTAACCGTCAGAGACAAAAGTTGTTAAATTCAGCAATCGGTCGTAGCGTTTCTTGCTCTCTTTAAAGCTGTAGCCTCCAAGAAGATTTTGGGCTGAGATATTCTACTATTTTACTGCATTGTACTATGTATAATCTACTATTTGAGGTGAGCCTTCAAATAATTAAACTTATTGTGACCCTTCTAATTGCATAAGCCTTTCTTTTACATTGCCCTGGAATTTTGATGAAGTGGTTTCAATAACTGCTAATTTTCACTCACGGTACTGTGCTCTGGAGTTTGTTGTTTGGTCACCGTGGATACATTTGTTACCTATTGTATTGGTTTTGCATTCATCATTTCGAGTTGAACAGAAATGTGGAATTGTAATAGCAATAATAAAAATCCTACAAAATGATGTAGCGTGTTTAGAGAGTAAGCCAAAAGCCAATGAAAATAATACATTTCTGCTAAGCGTTTTAATAGGTAGGTGTTTTGCACTTAAAAACATACATAGCTCCCCCAAAGCAACATTTTCTTGCGTTTGGCATCGAGTTAATAATTTAGCGTAAGATAAAAGTCAGCTGCTACCGTTCTCAGCAGCTCCGAGAGGAGAAGCGGTGGGTGGCCGTCAGTGCCACAGTGCTGATGCAGCGCGCTGAGAACGGGGGACCTCCTCCAGTCCTGCTCAGTGCGAGGGCTCTTCTGTGGCCCACGGTTGGAGCTGGACGCTGCCACCTTTTACCTTAAAAGGTCCCGTCGGCCGCTGCTGCCTTGGCTCGGCCACCTCGCCAGCATCGCGCCTTCCTTGGTCCGTCAGCGCGGGTGGCTCGCGGGAGCTGGCTCGTCCTGTGAGCGTGATGGCCCCCGTGGCCACCCCTCGGGCTGGGTGGCCAGTCTGTTCGGGTCAGGTGGAAAGCGCTCTTCACTGGTGGGGAGGGGAAAGGGGAGAGAGGTTTTGGTGTGTGCCGTGCGCTGGCGCTGTGTGCGACGGTCGTCGGACCGGAGGAAACGCTGCAGTGATATTGCAGTTACGGGACAGCGAGCGCTGGTCCTGAGGGCTCGGTAAATCCCGACTGGAAGCCAGTCCTCCACCCCCCACCCCCAAAAAGTCCATCCCCCGTGCGCCCCTATGCCTTGCCCTTACTGAAGAAACACAACCAAAAAAAAGAACTAAAATTAAAATTTACAAAGAAAAGGGGGAGGGGGAGCAGGGGGAGAACCTTGTACCTTTCCTTTTTTTCTTTTCTTTTTTTCTTTTTTCCTCCCCGTTTTTTCGCCCCTGCCCCTTTTTCCCCTCCCCTCTGTGGACCCATTGCTGTTATAAGTAACTTCTGTTCTCAGTGTTTCTGTTCACATTGTACAGGAGACCTAATATATTGGGAAGGAAATGAATTTGCTATGGGATAAGATAATAGAACTATTAAGGGGAAAAAAACCAAACTATTTTTGCTTGAAAATGCCATCACATTTCTGTGTGCGTGTTGGTGGTTTTCGGTTTTGGTGTGGTTTTTTTTTTCCAGTCAATGTGGTAGAGTGTAGTAATTCATCTGCATACATACTACTATTCTGAGTATCACTTTTTATTTCTGGAACACTTTTCTTGTAGAAGAGATTCATGCTGGATGAGTCATGGAAGAAAAAACTACCCCTCCACACCCCAAATCTCACCACCTCTTTAAAGAAAACACACATTGTACAAACCAACCAACCACCCAAAAAAAACCTGTTTAAGCAGTTTCAGTGAAAATATTTAGTTGTCCCCAATTTTATTTTAGGAGGTTATGTTTCCTTCTAGGTTAGACACTGCGGAGGCCTTTTGTAGCATTTCTGTTTGTCTTCATTTAAGGCAGGATGAATCGGTGATGATAAGACTGTGCTTTTAAAATGTTTTGAGAAGCACTGATACTGGATTATTAACTGTGTTTTATCCCCAGCCGTCTGCAATAAGAAAGTGTAGTTAATCTATAATGGATGCTGTATGTGACAGAAGAATTCATCTGAGCAAGCCAATGTATAGGATCTTGAAATCTGCAGGAGCCTGATGTTTATACTTGGAACATTACAGCCTCCTGGGCAGTGAAGTTCCTATCTTGAAGCACTGAATAATCATTAATGCATGTATACATAACAATAATAAAAAAATCCTGTTTGAACTTACAGAAACTGCTCTGTGCTAGATTGTACCCTTTTAGATTCTGTTACAGAAACTGTTCATTTAAAATACCTCTAAATATATCCAGTATCTTGCCATGAAGGGCGATTTCACCATTTCACACATGAAAGTCATTCCCAGTGTTACCCTTCTTGTGGGTGGCAGAATTGCCCCAAAACTAAAAGCAGATTTAATACCTCCTTGCTTCGTTAGGTAAGATTAGATCACAGTTGCTTCAGCTGAAGCTCCTTTAACAGAAAGTGTGTGTGCAGGTTTTGACTGGGAGGACTCTGAAATATAACCCCGCATCCCTTCTTAACAAATGTCTTGCTTCTGTTAAGAAATGAAACGTTAAGTAGAAACTGGATTTTTAAAATTTTCATTATGATGTCATGCCTCTCTCCTTTTTCATCTTTTTTTCCTAACAGACAATTCAAATAAATGATTTTTTATAAAATATTTCAAAAATAATGGGAGCCTTTGAGCACAGAATTATCTGAGAGTCATATGGCTTCTACCTCTCTGTGCCTTTGTGCAAATATCCTTCCATATTACTTTGATTTTGTTTTATAACCTGGTGGCAGTTCTAGAAATTCTTGCAATTACAAAAATGTTAATCGAGTTACAGGAATCCTTTCAAAGCTTTTGCCTCTCATTGCACTAAAGAAGATGGCGGTAGTTGAAAAAGAAGAAATATATTTGGACTTGATAGAGGAAATATTTCAATTTAGTATTAGATCATGAAAAGTTCTTGAAATAAAGTAGAGGTCATAGGGGCTTCAGTTTTTAAAAGGGCTTATTACATGTAATATACCGCAAAGATTAGTTTTGCAGCTGCAATTGCATAGATGATTGGTAACATTCAAAGAAAATGCAGCAAAAGAGGTTGGCTAGAAATACCAAAGCCTGAAGTGTCTGAGACAGTACTTGAATCAAATTGCTGGAGTTGAAAGTGGGAAGAAGCCTTGCTCTGTCGTAGGGCTAAGTCATTATATGGCAGAGCCATGTTCCGTAGATTGGCCTGTATTCTCAGTGGTTTTAGCAACACATTTCTGCAAAGTCTGCTTAGAGGTGAAAAATGTAATACATCAGCCTGATGCTCATGGGCACGTTCCCCTCTTTATTTATTTTTTTTTCCTTTCTACATCTGCACCATAAAGAGTTACTCCAGTCATAAGCATGGTATGACAGCTTGAAGAAGTTGGCAAGGGTCTGGATCAAATGTGAAATAAGAAAACGCAACTGTAAATTGAAATTGGAATTGTGAGGGAGGCTTTTATGAAAGTTCAATTACTCTATGCCCTAGCCTCTTGTTAACATCTATGATAATACGGTTCTGTCTCTTTTGATGCTTTAAGATTATATCCATTTAAAACTTCTTTAGGTTTGAAAAAAAGGTAATATGTCTTCAGTCCTTATCTAGAGCATTGAAACAAAAGCACTTGTTCTCTTTCTACTTTTTTTTTTCTTTTTCTTCTTTTTTCCCTATTTCAGCTTTGGCAAAGGTCACAACTATTTTTAAAAGTTGGGGTTAGATCAATCTATTTCTTTTTTTAATACCTCAGCTAGCTGGCTGAACCAGTTGTTTGGAAATCATGGGAAATTCTTTCATCACTAGGGGATCAGGTCCTGGCTCTATTACCCAGCCAACTAATTTACTCTGTTTTATAGTCCCTGCAGATTTCAGAATTTAAAACCATAATGTACCACTTGCTTTTCAAGTAAAGCTTGAAAAGCTCCTGAGGTTTGGTAATGTATAGTATCTTCATCTCTGAAGCAGTTATAGGAGATACGAAAATGAGATTGAGTGGGAGTGTCAGCTAACTCTGGGTATGGCCGTTTGAAATTTTAGCATATACATAGGATCTCAAAGGGCTTTGGCTCCTGTTGGTAATTTTTATACTGTGTATTGTTTATGTGTTTTGTTTATTATAATGCAAACCGGCCGTCTCTTCCTCAGTTCTCCCCTTCAGAAAAGAAGGTAGAGCCTAAAAAGTGGATTTATGTTAGAAAACCGTCTCTGAATATTAAAACTGCTTTCTTAAGAACAAAGGAAAAAAGCTAGGCTTAATTTACTCTTTGATTATTACTTCTCAGTGGTTCCCCTATTTATTTACTTTTATGCTGTAATTGAAAAAGCAGATGGACAGCACAGTTCATTCAAATGAAAGCCATGAAAATTTTCTCAGCTTCTTTTGTTCTTGTTGACCTTGTTTACTCGGTTTGTTTACTATGGAGTGTAGCAAGTTATGAAGACCGAGGGAGATAATGGCTCTGTTTTCCAATACTGTTACTTATCGTTGCACTAGGGATCAATATTGAATAAAAGAAAAAAAAAGGGAGGGGCGGGCGGGGGGGGGGGGGAAAACCAGTCAGAAAACACAGAACCTTGGCAAGATCTGCAATTGGGAATGCACAAGGAAGGAGGGAGGTGGGGAGGAAGCCGGTCGTGGGGAGGAAGCCGGTCTTGGCACCGCAATCCTTATCAGTGCTCTTCTTGCTAAGCCAAGTCATTTTTCAGTGGCGACCTGAGGGTCTACTGTCTCTATAGTGCAATGTTTAGCAAATTAGTTTTTGTTTGCTGATATTTACCTGTGAAAGCCAATCCATTCACCTCTTGTCAAAACCAGACACATATCAGGAGCATGTATTTTGCCAGATATGTGACTATTACATACATGGCAAGCGCGCCCCGCTTTTGTTTTTCTGTTATTACTGGTAAGTTGTGCTGCTGTGAGCAGCAAATTTTTCAATGGTGTAAGTTGTGTGAGCTTGTCGGCTTCCAGGTAACACAGACAAAAAATAATATCCTTGCTTCAACCCTTCATGCAGTACCTGTTATTTCCAGTAGCCGTTTTTATTTCTTTAAGAAGGAAAACCAAACAGGCATATGTTAAACTTTACCTAACCTCCTATTTAACTTTGCAATTCCTGCGTTTGTAAGGGATAAATTCTCGCAGGTCAAACAGGCTATAAAATGGTGTGTGTGCATAAGTGAAGGCATATTTAAATCTTTTTGTCTCCCTCTCTGACTTGAGGCATGGCAGCCATGGGAATATGGGTGCTGCAAAGCCATTGTAGTGCATTATTTCTGGTATCCTTGTGTGCTTTTAGCGCTCAAGACGTGATGTAATCATTTACAAACACTTGTCTCGCCAATCCTGACCACAGTCTGTCTACCTTGTAAAACTGGTTTAGTCCTCCTCTCCACAGGCAGTGCTAGGGCAGTTGCACTAACCTCCTAATAACACATTTAGTTTCTGTTGGCTCAAATCTTAGTGGCACTGAGTGCCTGGAAATTGCCTTGGTCCGCACGGTATGATTTTTCTCTCCTCTTTCATTCTTTACTAAGAAAGGCTCTAAATTAACTTTTTATTTTCAGTTGGGTTGAAGTAAAAATTTTCAGTACATTTATAGATTCCCAGAGATTTTCGCTTTTTATTTCCTTTTTTTTTTCTTTCTTAATCCTTTGCAGTATTTTTATAGAACATTAGATATCTTCTTATATAGCTACAGCTGACAAACCTACCCAATGCTAATTAGCAGCCCACCATTTGGGTTCCTGTGGGCTCAGTAGCAGCTGGATGTCTGACATCTCTTTGGATATGTCGTATAGAAAGCATTGGTCAGATCCATGTATATGAGTGTCGTGGTTTTGGCCGGATTGGCCAAGCGGAACGACAGATGGCCCTTCCCCCCCTCTCTCCTCAGAGAGGAGAGGAAGAGATAAGGAGATTTATGAGTTTAGAAAAAGAACTAAACTAATGAAAATAATAATAAATAAGAACATAGTAAATAATAATAGAATAATAAAAATTAAAGAAAAAAGTATACAATATATACAAAACTGTATCCAGCTCCCAGGATGACGATCGCGTCACCAGCAGACAAAGGGAAGGTCCCAGACTGGAGTCAGCGACGGACAGGAGCTGAATTCCAGAACTTAGACTCAGGAATGCTCAGATCGGGATCAAAGGCAGACGAACAGACAGGGTCCTCCTCAGACGTCGACCGTTGAAGAAAAAACGAGCCAGAGCCCCCCTTGCCCCTTTGATCCCTCAGCTTTTATACTGAGCGTGATGCATTGGGATGGAATACCCTGTTGGTCAGTTTTGGGTCACCTGTCCCGTCCGCTCCTCCCTGCGGGTGGGACCCCTCTACGCTTCTCCGCTTCCGACCCTCTAATGGGGCAAACAGCGAAGTTAGCTGACCTTGGTTGTTATAGCAATAAGTATCAGCAAGAGCCTCTGTGCGTACCATTCCTTGGTATCACCAGGTCTTTTCACTCTGAGAGTGAACAGTTTCTGACCAATATGCGGTTAATTTCAGACTTTAGTCAGTTAGAAGAGGCCCAGCTAAAAAGTAGAATTACAAATCAGAAAACTGGTTCTGTTTTACCTCAAACCTGGACAATGAGGCAAGTGTCCTTCATTTAGCTCTACATGCTCTTAACAGTACGTGCAATAGATTACCTTCCCAACACACAGGTTTTCAAGGTAAAAAGATTCAGTGGCCATAAAGAGGGACGTTGCTACACATAAATAGCCCACACAGATATGCTCCTTTGCATAAATGAACTTACTGAATATAATAAATAAATACTAAAAGGCTGAAAACACATCAAAGAAAAACCCCAAAGCAACATTTGAAATCTCTCTAACAATATAGATACAATCAAAGTGTGATTTTTAGAAAGCCTTAGAATGTATGAAACATATATAAACTCTGCTGGCATAGCAGGGCAGGCAGAGAGCAGGGAAAGCACTGTGGCGTGCTGATGCCGCAGCAAAATGGTACCGGCAGCACCACCCTCCACAAGCACCCCAAGCTGACCGAACAGAACTGCTCCGTTTTGCCATTAGTGACTAACTTGAAGCGAATTTGTCATCACGTGCTATCATCAGTACGCAGGGAAGAAAATTTATTTAAATAGCCTGAAATTAACCTTGTGAAGGCAATGAACGATGATGCTACCCATCACTAGGGACATCCAGACAACTCTACAGATTTTAGGAAGATAATACAGATGTGTAGAATATTAATTTATTTTTATTGCTTAATCTCCTGTGCCTGTTTTTTTTTTTTTTTAAAGTTAAATATTTCCAAAAATATCAATATAGTGAGGAAAAGCAGCAACACAGAACTATCTCAGGTAGGCAGTATTTGATGATACTTAGTAGTGAAAGAACATTATCAATTAATACTATTAAAATGTTCCTCAGTTTATACTAACAATGTTCATGTGATTTGTGTAACCTTGTTGTGCATTTCTAGTAGGAAGATTTAATCACGGGAAAATTCACAAAAATAATAATTGCATGATGCTTTATTGTAATTTATTAAAGCAGGTTTTATGTTAAAAGCTATGCCAGCACATTTTCAGCAATGCAAAGCTCACTTAAGATTCACCTGGAAACAGAAATAGTGCCATCTGACCTCAGTATATAGTCAAATTAATTATGAATGTTTTATATCAAATATCTGTTTGAAAGACCCCAGTTGAGCTAATATCCTCCGAATCTCAAAGATAAGAAGAAAACATGTTCATTCTAAACTATTAGCCCTTTTTAGGAAGCTCACAGTAATAGGTGGCTAATGTTGTTAGAGAATGTTTAAAGTAATAGATAAGTTAATCTTTTAAGAAAACTTTCCAAGGTGCCTGTGACAGGCAGATCTCCAGTTTTGCAGGTTCTTCTATTTATGTAGCCAACTTCAGTTCTAGTAAATAATGTAGGGATGTGATTTCATAGCATATTGGTTGAGGTAATATTGACGGTTTGTCTGAAAGAAGTCAGGCAGTTTTTGAAACTTGTTGCTATAACGTATGTGTGGCAACTGCTGGCAGGTACACAAAAAAGCTCGTGCATGTTCAAGAATCTTTCAGCAAAAATTGAGCTTTCCTCACTGGTGTTGTTTTTTACTGAGTCAGATCTGTCCTTCATAGTGAAGGAGGAAGTTTTCAGAAAGTAATTATTATTTGTAATGAACTGTGGAAAGTGTTGGACTGTGTTAATAAATTTGCTTGAACTCGATTTCATTTACCAGACCTAACATGCTGAGAAGCTTCCATGGCCCCCAGTAAAGTAAGAGTTTCAACTGTGCTGGAAATATTAAATCAGACATAGTCTAATTAAGGTAACTGTCAAAAATTTGTTAACAGTTGTGTTTAATATCTCCAATAATTTCAAATGTGAATTAAATGCTCTTTAAAATCTTAAATTGATCATCAGCAGTGTAGTCAAGCTTTGACAGCCACTTGGGCAGCCCAGACTGGTGGTGGAGGATGCTGTCATGCCCAGCCGCATGGTCGCCATGTGTTTCTTCCTCATCTGCCACCAGCCTGGAATTACAGGAGGGAGCATTTATCCATTTGGGTTGCAGCTCTTGCTCAAAGAGTTGTTTCCCGTCTCTTCACTGGATGAAGCACTGAATGCGATGGAAACATGAGCTTGGGTAGTCGGATAACTTGAATTGCATTGGCCTTGCACAGCGAGCTCCACTTACAGCAAGATGCACCTGCAGGAGGGAATGTGCTGCTGCAGGTCTCCCCATGCTAGAGGAGCTCTGCACACCTGTGAGGGAAGGCTCCATTGGTTCCCTTGTCCACCTGAGCTTTGATGGTTTCCATAGAAAGGCTCAGGGATTAACAGGTAATGAAAGCTATGCTGATTTTTTTTGTGTTTTTTTAGGAAGTGATTTTAAAGCATCAACCCCTTTTCCGGAAGCTAGCAAGCAGCTCTCAGTTGCAAACAAAATACGGTCGTTATTGCTTTTATTAATTTCTGTTACCAAGTCAACAATGCCAATAATAATAATATGAAATTCTAAAGTAAACTGAACTATTTAGTTCTGTACGTCTCTAAGTCCATATTGATTCCTATTCTTGTTTAAAGAGAAACAAACCAAAACAAACAAATAAACCCTACAAACCCCCCAAAAACCCACCAAAAAACCAAAGCTACCATAACTGTCCTTTTTAGGTTTACATTTGCAAGGAGTTCCTCTATGTGGATAAGTTGGGGCCTTGCAAGCTTCCCTGGTTACGTACAGGTTCTTAATTCACAGTAGTTCTATTTAAATTCTGTTCACTTTCAAGGGGGCAACCTCTCCAGTGATTTGTTGAACTAGGATGCTTTTTTTTGTCTCATTAAGGTACATTATTGGCAATATCATTAAAGAGATGAGGACAATTCAATGCATAGTTTAGTAGTTTATGGTGATTCTTCTCCAGTTAACAGACTCTACACCAGTTAAGCAGAACAGCAGCAGCAAGGAAAAGCTGAGGTTCATTCTCCCCCACCCTCCAAGCAGAGGAGGCTTAACGTTTTTCTTAGAGCATCATCTCATACAGCTCTGTTGAAGTTTCTGACCACAAATCATACCAAGCTATCATTTCTGTGGGTTTGTAGCTCAGCCAGAAAAAGCTGCGTGTGGGAGAAACTCATTTCTAGGCTCCAAGATTTTAACATTTTCAGTTGTGTGCCTGGAGCTGCTGAACGGACGTGTATTCAAATTGTATATGGGTAAGAATTTCTAGTGACAAGGAAACTTTAATTTGTAATTAGAATGTCAGTTTGACTTTTGAATGTGTCATTTTGGAAAGGCCAAATAACATTATACTGTTATAATAAGTAGTGAATTTGAAATTTATAGTGAATTTTAAGGGAAAAGAGATAAAAACTTGTACTAAATCATGTCTAATAAGCGGTCATTGCCCACGCGGTTAAAGTACGATCAGTAACTTAAGAAAATATTCTCAAAAATAGATTTCCATGGAAAAAAAATTTAAAAGGTTTCTAGTCCCCTCAGGTGTGTATGTGCATCCACTGCCTTACATGTTTTTTTCAGGGTGCAGTAGCCTTCTAAGAATTACCTCATGCCACTTTTTCTTAGCTTTCAGTGACAAGGAAGAATCCTGAAATCATGTGAGTTGGCAAACTTAACATCAAGGGGCTTTCCAGTAGTAGCATTTTGGGCTTGTTTAACAAAAAAAGATAATTGGGCTAAAACCAACTTGCTTACCTCTGCAGAGAAAGTTATAGGGCAACACTGAAGGGTCTTATTGATGCAAGAAAGAGATGTTCTGGTGGGAGTCAAGTTCTCAGCTTTTACTTGCAAGAGCAAGTGGCCTGTTCTCTTCAAGCCATCAGACAATGAATTATAGTGATTTTCTCAGTCTCTTTTTGGCTGTTCTGGGGTCCCCACCAGTCTAGGTAGTCTGAGTCTATCAATTTAGTAGCATGGCCGGACTTGGCATCGGTAATGCTCTAGAAAAATCAGTGTCAAAGAGTTCACAGTGGGGCAACTTGAATGTGAACTCTGCATTACTTACTTTTGCGTCCCTGCCGCAATGTTATTCTACATGCAACTTTAAGCACTTCGTAACAGTTCTGTTAATACGCTTGACCTCGGACACAGAGATCCATTTTACTTTTACCACTTTTGGAACTGCAAATGCTCATGTAGCTGAACACCTGAGTCATTTGATGCTTTCTGTGAACTTAAATGGTAGGTTAAATGAGAAATAAAATCTGGATTTTTTTTTCACATGTGGTAGCAACAGAATCTACATAGCAACACCAAACAGCTGTGTGTGCTCTAGGTCTTCTTAACCCATTTTAAGTATAATTTAGCTGTCTGAAGAGTGTAATAAAGAAATCCTAACACTCCCCATTTAAATTCTATCTTTATCCGGACAAGATTACCACATATTCTCCCCAAGTCCAAGTGAAACAGAATAGCCAGCAATACAGGTTTGCAGAGTCTTTTCTCAGATGCTAAATCACATCTTTCTGTAATGTGTAAATGAAGGCAGCAGATCCGTGAAGCTAGAGATAGCCAGTGTCTGAGTTAGAAGAGCAGAAAGTGTGAGGTCCCAGGCTAATGCAGATACTTAGACACAAGAACTGTGCCAGCATCGGTGGTTTGGGGCTGAAGAAGGGTGTGCAGATCTTAGCTTAAACTTTGTCATGGCTTGGCCCGCATCTGCTGAAATTTTCTCAGCGTTTCAGGTTAACACACACAAAACGCTCTGCTGTGAATCAGGTGATTTATGTTTAGTTGCAACTCCAGATCTGTAAAATTGGCTTAAGCGTAGGCTTTGGAATGCAACCCTTGAACAGGCAATCTGTGTTTGGTTTCAGGTTTTTTGAGAGGCTTGCATGCAAAATTGCCTCATTGCTTGAATTGGTGCCTCTAATTAAACAGATTCAGTGCACTGCAATAGTTGTCCTTTAGTATTACAGCTCAAACTAATGCCCAATGTAACTCTCCTTAAGTCACTAGAATTATGCTATGGGAGAGATAAGCCTCTTTTTCTCAACACACTGTCTTTTTCAGTAAGCTTATATGTTGTTTTTTTTTAAATGCTATTTCTGGATCCAAGAAGTTTGTTCTTGTCTCTGGAATAATCCTATTCTTTTTTAAAGATGCAATGTTAGAAAGAAAAGATGGAAGTCTCAGTGTGTCCGTAGCAATAGGCTTAGAGTACCTTCATCTTATTTTTACAGTTTCATGATGCATTTCTCTTCTTATGTGGTGCCTCTTTGTGTTTTGTGAGTTTGTTTTGTTTTTAAATAAAGTGGTGCCAAATTCTGGATTATGCAAACAAATTGTCTCCTGTATATGGTGATGCGGGTCAAGTATTCGGGGTTTTGATTCATCCTTCAAATTGAGCACCCTTGATAAAATTTTAATTCTTTTTTAGTAGAATAGCAATTCTCTTTGTTTAAAACTCATTGTTATGGAACATTTTGAGTGTTTAGTTGGATGGAGCCATGCAAATAAGAGATAGACCCTACTTCTGCATGCATGAATTAAAAAAGAATTAACTTTTCTGATGTCATTCCACTGATGGAAGGGATTGGAACAGTTAAATATATGCAGAAGTATTTGTAGGACCGAGGTTTGTCTGTGGCTTAGCAAATCCTTGCATTTCTATAGCAATCTGACAATTGGTTGGCTCACTTCACTGGTTTAATATAATTTAATTTTCTTGGAAATGTATTGTAAGATTACTTCTTATGGAAAGCGAAGATAATTAGAGTACGCGAGGCTCCTTCCAGTCCTTAGCGGTAGAGTGGGAGGATGTGGGGAGGGATCCAACTTGTCAACGCGTGGTTCCATTGAAGGCTCTTTGCACTTGTGCTGCCCTCTTAGCATCCCAGATATTGTAACGTTCTTCTGATCAGATTAATGTAGCAAATTTATTAAAATTCAAAGATGGTAGGGTTTGGAGGGGGGTGACTTGCTTGTCTCCGGTAATAAAAACATTGAGAAATCACTTGAAGTATTTGATATACAATTCAATTAAAATAAATGTCTGTTGCCTAAATTGAGTGGATTACTTTTCTGTTTTAATGTGAAAAAGTAATAAAAATATTAGGAGTATGTAGAATTATGTGATGCAAAGAAGTCAAATGATGATTTTAACTTCACTCCAAATAGTCAAAGGAAAGCAATGCAATGACTTAAAAGGATCATAGAAAATACTTTCTCGTATAACATGCTCAATAACATCTGGAATTATAATAGCTAGACTTAATGTTATGAAGCTGCATGATTCTGATCCTTCTGATCTACATGGATTATCAGAAAAGTCTGCATAGGAATTCTTCCCCTCTTGGTACTGTATTCTATTGTATCGTGCTTATGAGGCCTACTAGCAATGCCTTTCAAAAACCACATTTGCTTTAGTATCTCTCAAATAACTGTATTACGCAGCAGAACCAAAGCAAGTTAGTTCTTCTGTTTTGTTTTGTCTTTCTAGCAGAGAGACGCTTAAAAATAAAATAGAACATATCAACTGAGACTTTTTTTTTTTTCCTGTGGAGTGACAGTTTTAGGATGTTGTGCCCAAGGCTTGATTTTTTTCCAGTGCCTTAGTAATGAGGTAGATGAAAGATAGGCTTTGAATGGAACGAACTGAATTGTTTGAGGTGGGTTGTTTTTATCCTAGCCTTGCTTCTAGATATATTTCCAGTTAGTTCGAGAAATGCTGAATTCTAGACCATGAGTATCTGTGAAGGCAAAATTGGTGAATGTCTAACCTGAGTTTGCGATGCACACAAAATGAAATTTTAATAGCCATGTAGGGTTATAAGGAAATATTCTGAGCAGAGTGATTGCATAAGGAAGAAGGGGGCTCCCTAAAAAGTTATTTAAATGTTTTATATCTCTCTTTTATGTTTAGTTCCTGGGACAGGGACTATAACGTTTTAAGATGCCTCGATAGAGGACCAGAACATAACTAAGCTGACTGAAGAGCAGGCCAGGAAAGGTATTATTACTTGAGCTCTTATCATATTCCTTTTTCTTTAGAGAATGTTTCAGGCTATTCCTGACCTATGTACAAAGTGCAGATGAGTAGTATTTGTCCCTTCCACCATCCTTGCCATCCCAACCAGCGGTGAAATTTGCACATTGGTATGCAGACCATTCCTTGCCACTTTTTATAGCACTGCCCTTTTTTTTCTTTTTTTTTTCTTTTTTTCTTCCTTTGTCCTTTTTTTTTCTTTTTTCTTTCTTTTTTTTTTCTTTTAGAAATTTACCTGTATAAAATGGTAACCAAAGATACAGAAGATACAGTCCTGCAGCCTTTCGTTTACAGCTACGAGCTGTGTGGTCAACTCAGGAAACCTTACGGAAAAATCTGTGTCAGAACCAATAAAAATGTCTTTGCTTTTTGGGTGAGGAAAAAGTTCTGAATGGAGTGAATAATAACATATCGTGGAATAGTTTATGTCACATGATAGTAAAAGGCACTAAAGGAACATCTGGATAGGATACAGAAAAGCTGAAAAATCATCACTAATTTCATATAGCTTAGAGAAATATGAACATATTGTTGGGTTAGGTTTGTATTTTTTGGGCAACAGTTACGCTACTTTACTGAAAACTCTTATGTGTACATGTGTAAATGTAACTGGGTTGTAATCAACAGAATTACCCAACAACAAGCACAATTTATATTGGCCAGGGGCAGGGATTCCCATTCATTAAATCTGTGGAGGACATGCCTTTATCTATTTCTGTGGATGCAGCCTGGAGCATCCAACATGTCATGGATTAGATAAATTGCACCTGACATGTCTGTGTTTCTGGAAAATAGGACAAAAATTTCTTTTGTCCTTTGTGTCTTGTCTGCAAAAGCAATGGTGCTTTCCCCCCACCTATAGAGAATGACAGGAGATAATTTTCCTTGCTTGAAAAACTTTTTTTTAAATTATAGGTATGTTTTACGTAGAGATATAAAAAGTTGACCTGCCAGCATTTTCACAAGTGTCAGGAAAAGGACAGTCAACCTACTAACTGCCACGTATTCCAGCTCTCAAAGCATGTGCCTAAATCAGCTTCATCAGGTGTATGCTTGCCAAAATTGAAGTTTCCATAGCCCTTCTTTATAAATAGCCATTTTGTTAGAACTTCTCCACTGAAAAAGAATGTGTTCACTTTCCCAGAAAGACACTAGCCCTGTGGTCAAGACATTTTTGTGGGCTGCTGGAAACCCAAGCTAAATTCCTTCGTGAAGTGAATACACATTTACACAAATCTAAACCGCTCCAAAAAGAGATTATTGTGCAAGTATCCCCAGTTACTCAACAGCCCAACTGTTAGGACATTTCCCTGAGGCATTGGGGACTTACAGAAGAGGCTTCAGCATGGGCCTTTGAGTAAAATACAGACCTTAATTTCTTTCAATTTTTGAAACTTTTATAAGGATTTGCTTCCATAATAAGTAGGTGTTAGAATGTAGCTTACATACAGATCTGCAGAGAATATAAATTCTTACAGAATTTGCAACATAGAAAAAAATTAAATTTGACAGTGTTTTCTCTCCTCTCCTATTCATAAGCAATAGCATCTTTAAGCAAAGCGTCGACCAAAATGCCGTGGAAAAATAATTATGATTAGTTATCTGTAATTTTGTGATGGCAGGGGCATGTGCAACACCAGGGCCTGATTCAAGGGAGATGGGATTCTTATTTCTTGCTGGCATAAAACATGGTTTCAAACTGGTCACCTGTGACAGAGAATGAAGAGACAGCTTTATAAAAGTGAATTCAGGATAGTCTGATTTGTCGTGGTTTCCTCTTCTGCAGAAGGGTCATGGCTGGGATCTGTTAGTGAGAAAGAAGGTACCCTGCTTGTGCAGCGGAGCACTTAGATGTTCAGAGAGTGAGTCAAACTCTGTTATTTCAAGCTGTCGAGCCGTTGGAATTTGTACTGGTTTTGGCAGTACGGTGTTACTCAGATTTTCGGGGAGTCTTGCTAAGAACCAGAATTTGACGGCTCTGAGCTCTGTCGCTTGAGTCTGCCACCATAGATACTGGGAGGAGCTCATTGTGCCATAAAACATTCGCAGGACCACCTTTCACTGGAATCTTTAATAGTCTTCCCTGCTCTGATTTGTTGGGAGTTGGATTCAACTCCAAGTCCACAGCATTAGTATGTGTAGGCCGATGGTCTTACAGAACTCTACATTGATAGGAAAACCAGTGTTTTCTTCACTAGTCCTAATAAAATTTTGTTATATCTCTTTGTCTGTTATATTGCATCATGGTGTTTATTTTTGCTTACACTTTTTTGAATATAAAGACTTACTAGTTTGTGGAGTTGCTATTTTCTTGATTGGAACTATGGCTATGGAAGCACAATCCCACAGTTTTTGGAAAGATATAAAAACATTTATTCGTCAGGCTATACTGTGATTTAAAACCTAGAAACTGTTTTCCAGCATATTATATGGCACATATTTATCTCTGTTTAAAAAGAAAAAAAAATAATCATTTGAATTGCGCGAAAGCAGTATGCGATTGCAATAAATAGTTTTTGGCAATGATGTTAGTATTTTCTAGATACAATACAGTTACACAATTATTATTTTTTTTACTGTGTTATAACATGTCCTATTTAAACTTTATTAAAACTAAATCTGTGTCTTTATATAGAATTTCCATAAAACATCTGTTTAATTGATTCTGGCCAAGGTTCAAATTTCTCACATTGATTTCTAACATCCCATTCTTCTATTTCCATTCTTGTTCTGCCTGTTGCCTTCTTACTTCCCCTTTGCTTCCCTTTCTTTTGTCTCCACTTTCCCCCCTCCCAAAGCGGATGCAAACTCCTTGCCCTTAACATCGTCTTGAAGGTTTTATGCTTTATCAGCACCTGCTCTCCTTTCATGGTTGACCCCTTGCTGAACTCCAAACGCTCTACTGCAGACCAGAGCCTGCTAATCATTTGCATCCCCAGTCTTTGTCAGACAAATGAAGAATGGCCAATGTGTTGATTGGTACAGCAAAGCAAAAGTTCTAAGAAATTTGGTGATGATCTGCTATTTCTGGTGAATCAAATGACTCATCTCTTCATGCTGGAAGGCAGCTATCTTGTTAGTGTGCGTGCTTTTGTCTTACGCACGTGCCCAACTTGCTATATTGCAGTCACTGTAGTTAACCTTCAATTTTGGGCAATGGGGCAGCAAAGCAACATCTAATTTCACATCTCCGTAAGACAGTGTGATATAAGATGACCTCAACTGCTTAATGTGAAGGGAATGGCTCTAATCTAATCTTCAAGTATCAGGTGGTACTTAACAGGAGATAGAAAGATTTTTCTCTCCCCAGAGTGCAATGCCTCCTCTCCTCCTTCTCCTTCTCCTTCTCCTTCTCCTTCTCCTTCTCCTTCTCCTTCTCCTTCTCCTTCTCCTTCTCCTTCTTTCTCCTTCTCCTTCTCCTTCTCCTTCTCCTTCTCCTTCTCCTCCTTCTCCTCCTTCTCCTCCCCTCCCCTCCCCTCTCCTCTCCTCCTCTCCTTTTCCTTTGCCCTGCTGATGAAAATACAGAGACTAATCATTGCTGGACATAGTGCATGTGTGCTTTGAGGTGGCATAGAATTTTGTTCCACTAAAGCTCAAACTTAAGAGTTAATGAAACGTTTTTTCACTCTCTTCGCCTGTCTCTGTGGGGACAGCAGACTGCCAAGAACTATCTGTTTTTTCTTTGCTTCTCAATACAAAGCATGGGTTGCCTGCTAAGATAACTTCAATTTCTCGTCAGCTTCTTTTTCCAGAAAGTCTTGGTCACAGACAGAGCTTCAGGCTCTTGTTTTTTTTGCACAAGCAGCTCTGTCCCCTGAGGGCTGAACTGGTTTAGTTTCATTAAAGTATAGTAGAAGTTTTATGAAAAGTAATGTGTTGGGGCTGAGAGACAATCAGTCCACGTGATCTAATAGTTTTTTTCTGGTTTTACATCCTGTGAAATAATAGTATGAAATGTATTGATATTTGCTGGTTTGCTTTAATTTTCTTTAAGAACTTCAGATTTTTCATTGAGAGTGGGAAATCAGATATTTCATTGGTGGGAAAAGTTCCTGAGTCAAATAACTTGCAGTACTTTTAATTTAGGAATGCACATAGGAAAAATGATGATATGATGTATAATTTATCTTAACAAGCATCTTTCAAGCTACCAAGAACTGAATAGTTCTTTATAACCAGAAGCCTGTCCTTTAAAACTCACTTTGGTCTGCTGTGCCTGTGCTCTCTATCCATTTGTAAACCCTGTGCTTTGGTTCCACTTGACTTTTTCAATGTTCAGCAAGAAATGATACCACTTACTCTTTTGCATACCTATGAAAGACCATAAACGTAATAGTTTTTAATATACATGTTGGGTTTTGTGAGTCAAAAATTCTGAGACTGTAATAATTTCTGATGTATTGTGTAAGCATTTGTGTCTTTATGCAGGGGAAATAAAAATAAAGTGTGGTTTTACTTCAGTAAGTATACATTTTTGTTATGTACGTATATATAGCTGGTCCTATGTCTGCAAAAACTGCAAGGTTAATTCAGGGGGGAATCTTGGGCCTGGTACATGCAAAACTGGCATAAATTCACGGAGGTATTTTCACATGCTTTGTCGTGTGCTACCTGTAAGACCAACAGCCAAATGGATCTACATAACCATAGACTTTCCATCACTCTTTTCTCTGTGCACCCCTCTCCATCCTTCCCTTCCTCTCTCTCTCTCTCTGGAGCTAGCTTTGACCGGGGCAGACTTTGCTCCTTTGACTTCAATTCTGCCATCCTTCTCCTAACTCAGTCACTTCCCAAGTCGACCTACCTGTTATTCAGTAAAACAGGAGAGATTTGACAGCTAGCAGAAGAGCGACGTGATGCTCTGGAAACATGCAATAACTGTTGGCATTAAGTTCCACTTACTCTTGCACTATGCAGTTAAAAATGTGTAAAAACTATTTCCAGTGAATTATTAATAAAACTTGCTGAAGTCGAGCTTTCCCACTGCTAAATGGAAGAGGCATTGCTGCACAGCACTATCCTCATAGAGTTTACTAGTGGAGTGTGTCCATTTCATGGTATTAGTTATATATTTGTCTCAGTTGTATGCTTGTTTCATTTAAAGTAAAGACATCAGAAGTTAATCATTTTTTCTTTCCCAAGCATGCTTTTGAAAAATGGCACTTTTAAAATTGCTAATATATTCATCATAAAAATAAAAAATTCTTTGAAAATCCGTTTGCAACACAGTGATCTTCTGATTAATAACCCTTGGAAATCTGTGCTCATTATACCATAAACATGACCTTTATAAAAACATCAGAAAAATCCAACTGCAGAATATGCCAGGTCAAAGATCTTTTTAAACGTCAAAAAGTGTAAAGCTTTAAAATTAATGTGATTTTTTTAATACTTGGCTGATGCTGGTATTTTTGCTTTATTTTATTTATTTATTTACGGTGGGGGGGTTCTTTCAGTTTTTGTGGTTAGGATCTATTGGGAGACTGTGACCCCAGGGGAGCACCCTTTGGGGTAAGTCTTAGTGCCCGTCAGCAGGTTACTTACTCCCTGTCGTTAAATACTGACATCCATTTAGTTTGTAACGTCATTTTTGCTGGGCCTGTACCTAGTTAGATCTGGTAAGGTCTAGTAGCTCTCTAGTAGATGCCACTAACCACATACTCTGACCCACTGGTTAGGAGACATCCATGATGCACTAGTCAGTAATGGTGCAGTCAGTCTAGCACCTGTCAGAAAATTTCTTTACCTGCTGAGAGCTGTAGAGAAACACTGTAGATGCAGTTTTGGGGAAACGCACATTTGTACCACTGTGTCCTTCCTCTAACTTCATCGGATTGCAGTGCTCCTCTGAAAACCCCCATGCTTCCCACGCACCTCAAGATGCACCTTATCTTGAGTCTGAATGCAAATCTTTCTGCTGCAGGCTGCAAATCATACTGTGGGTAGCTGCTTTACGTGGGAATAGCTAGCCAAGATGAAGACCTTATGGTCCCGAGAAGAAAAGGGAAAGCTGTTTTTCCTTTGATAGCCAGACAAACTTTTGTTGCCTGGCATTACTGCTTGGCGGTAGGAATGTCTATATATCTTTCTAGCCCACTCTAGGCAAGGCAGGCTTTTCACTTCCTTGGATTCCCTTTCTTACTAAAGAAAGCAAAAAGTTGGATAAAACATGAGCAGTAGGGGGAGAAACTGCAGAACAGAGCTGGGAATACGTAGTTTGACAAAAGTAAAGAGAATGCTTAGTGCAGATGTGGACTCATTGGTCCACTCATCTTCCCTCTAGAAGTTATGGCTGAGAAGGAAGACCAGGTTTTGACATTGTCTTTGCTATTGTGAGATCACTCAAGTCTGAGTGAAAGTTGTGTATTCAGTTGGCTCAGGTGAAAGTGTATTCAGTTAACTCCTAGACTAAAACCAGGGAAGGATGTTGCAGTGCTCAGAGCACTGAATTTAGGGACCTAGGGCTCAATTCCTTGACCTGCAACAGAGTCCTGTGTGATCTGTGAGCAGGTGCCTTATGCTATCCGTTCTAGGTTCCTAGCTGAAAAGTGGGGATAGTCTTGAGAATTAATACCAGAATTGCACGGAGAGAAATAAGGCTGCTGAGTATTTAACACTTGATTTTGTTTTGTAAAGCAAACAGACATGAAAAGCTCCGTCTTCCTCAAGAGGGAGGAGAGCTGAGGTTCATGGGCATTTTTCTTCTTTGTCTTCTCCAAAGCCATGATGCTGGCAGTCTTGGGCTTTCTGATTCTCCGGTAGCTGTTGTGGCTGGTACTTGGTATGGGAAGCTGGTAATAAGCAAAGTGGCCAATTTGGACAATTTCTTGTTGTTTCCTTCTACTAGAAACAGCCAGAACTTTACAGAAAGTGGAACATTCATTTTAGATAATTTAACTTTCAGTGATCCAAAAGCTTCCAATAGGGAAAAAAAATCATCCAAATTTGTCTGACCAACTGGAATAAAACCTCAAAGGATTCTGAAGAGCTCAATTAGGTAGGTCATGTTGCTAAAATGAAAAGCTTCGTTGCTGCCCTTGTGCAATTTATAATCCATAGACTATGTTGCTCGTAGCGAGTTAGTGGAATTCATTGCTAGGCAGTGTTAAGTCCTGAAGTTCAGATCGTGGTTTTTCAGTAGATTTTATTTAATAAGAAAAAATATTGTAATTGGCAAAGTGTTTTCTGTGGGCAATAGCATATTCTAGATATGAGGGGAAAGGGGTGATACTTTGTGGGGTTCATGGAGGCTCTGACCTGAGGTGGGTAAGGTGTACACAGTGCTGTGCACTTTGATGCTATTCAGACAGACTGGACTTTGTTGTCTGTAACCTGGGCCCACCTGTCTGTTAGTACAGATGGATGATGGCAGAAGAACAGGAAGGAATAAGGCTGCAAAAGGGGAGCAGGAACCTAAGCTTCTTTACTAAAGGGACAATAATGAAAGGAGATAACAGACACCAGAGTATTCATGCAAATATGACACTGCATTTTACTAGTCCAGCATCATAATAGTAGTTTCACGGGGAAAAAAAAGTTTCATTGTGTTTTCTACACAATGAAAAGAGAAATTTACTCCTTTAAGTGCACAGAGGGGTACATTTTTCAATCAAAATTCTTGGATCAGGAGATATGATTTTAGGTTTTTCAAAATGCTAGTAAGTGTGAAAGAAAAAACTTTTTAAAATGGTATGATGCATAGCCTCAGGCTTCTAAAACTAATAACACTAATAAAAAGAATTATTTTTCTAAACTAGCTCACTTTGCAGGAATCACAGGATAAATATTATCTCTAGACAAAATAATACTTTGAATAGCAGTAAGTGACCAGAGCTGATTCAAACTTTCCAGGTGAATACTGTATGTGCTGAAAAATGCACTCTATAAATAAATAGTGGGTACTGATTTGTGCCAAACTGGAAGAGTTTTGCTTTTTTTATAAAAAGGAAGGGAGGAAAAGAGGGAGAGAGTTTAGAAAATATTTGAAAATCTTTTTAAAATGAGTAGTTTTGAATTGTTTGGGTTTGGATGTTTGAAATTTGCCGGTCTTTAAATAATAAAAATGGTTAAGTATCCAAGTACAAACTATAGAATTTTGTTTTAGGTGACAGAAATGTTTCAGCTGACACAATGATTTTATTTTTTCCCCTAATTGTCTTTATTTTTTGGTTTGGCCAGTGAACTGAAAAATCAATTACTTGCAGATCTCCACAGCTGAGACAGTGTTGCATTCATCCTCTTCAAAGTGACTAGCCACTGTTAGCGTTACTAACAGCAAAACCTATGAAAGGAAAGCTTGTATTGCCACAAAGTGGCCTTGATCCTCAACTTGTCTCAGGAGAGTCAGCAGGATCAAGGCCAGTGTAGTTGGAGCCCCGTTTTGAGGGTTCTTCTTTTCTAGTGAGTGTCAAATACTTAATACAGTTGGGTTTTTTCCTTTCTTTTTTTTTTTTTTTGAAACTAAGATTACATGAAACAATATAATGTTTAAATGTAGGTATCCTCATTTTTTAAATATTTTTGAGTTTATTATATAATGAAAGCATTCTCCAAAAAAAAAGTCTGTGAACAATGCAGGAGTCAAAACCACTTTGTTTTAAGATCCTCATTTTCCCTCCTAAAAAAAAAACCCTAAAAAAACGCCAAAACACACACAAAAAACCAACAACAATAAAAAAAAAAACCCTTACGAGGAGCTGAGTTCAAACACTATAAATGGTCAGAACATAGAGTTTCTGAGCAATAAATTCTCAGCGGGCATCATTTGTTCACACATAGCCTCCTTTCAGCCCATGTAGAATATTATGGGGATAAATGTAGCCTATTAAAATTAAATATTTAAAATTAAAAAGTGTATGTGTTTGTGCACAGAAAAGGCACAGGTTGCATGTTAGCTAACTTTCTGTATGCTGAGCTCATGTTTTAGTCACTTGGGTACTATAATAGCTACTAATAAGTAGTTTGGTGATTAGGTGAAGCCTATTTTGCCCTGTCAGGTTAGATCACTGGTAGTGCTTATTATGGAACTGAACTTACCTTTAAAGTGACAATCCAGTAGTTTTTAAGAAACGCATCTTTTGCAAAAATGAAGACTGTCATACAGTGATAAAAGGGAGTACCCTGGTGACCATAGGTCTTGACAAATTGTGTTAAGCTAATTCCTAAATGCCAGATCTAAAATTCATGTCGCTTTGTCTATGTTATATCCATGAGAAGGTTATTCTTTTGTCTTTGGATGTCTTTAGATTTCCCATTTTATCAGATTCACGGAAGACCTAAATATGATGTCTAATATTTTCGATAAAGGAAGTTCATTATTGCTCATGGCTAGCCTACTGTTCTTAATTGCTTATGTCTTTATTGTCTTGTTGAAGAAAATCCTTTCAAATATAACTTTTCTTTGGCCCATTGGCCAACTAAATTCATAATGAATTAAAAGTTCGAGCTGATACGGAGTTATCCAAATGTAAGTTTCTTAGCATTTATAAGATAGAGCATGAGCTCCCCACATGTCTCTTCACTTTTATACTTTAAAATATCCTGAGCTAGTTTTCTTGAAATTTTTCTAGGAAAAAAAAATAAATCCTCATTTGGCTCAGGCTCTCTAAGTTATATTTGTAATGCTTACTGTGTGTGAACTGCCAGATATTAGGATCCTATATAAAAAAAAATATTAAAGATACTTTTTGAAGTTACCAGCTGAAAGGTTCTCTGAGCTTCTGCCAAGGCACAATGTGTGTATTGTTTTGACTCAAATAAGCTATCATGGAAATAGTGGGAGAGGCGTGACGTGGGGTGGAAAACTTGGGAATATCCATATCTTGGAGAAACCAAATTATGATACTGAAAACAAACTCAGACTCCAGGACAGAAGGGAAATTGAACATTAGTTTAGGGTGTCTCTGATGTATTGAGAATGGCTGTACACATGGCCAGAAGGAAAGAATTGCAAAGTAATGAAGGAATGAAAATAGAATTCTGCAGAGATTTGCTTTTTTAATCGGTGTTTATGGCAGTAATAGTTAGTGATGGAAGAGCTGCAAAAGATTTAGATTAATGGGGTATTAGTTTAGAGTTCCTGCCCAGTTACAAGTTCCAAATGCATTGGAAAAAAATTATCTGCGTTATTTGTGTCTGCAAAATTTAGGCTGAATGTTTCCTTAGGAGAGGCTGTTTGATAATAGATCTTGTGATTCTTTTTCTGGAAACTAAACCTGCAGTTGAGTTTAAACAATTGGGAATGAGTGTGTGCATGAGGAAAAGCTATGCAGGGGAAGATGTAGCATATCTTTCTTGTAGCCAAGTCATAAAATATAGCAATATGCAGTTGCCAAATTGTTCAGCTGTATATGTTAGGGGACTTGAGGGACAGGGATCTTGACCTCCTCCAGAAACTATTTATTATTCGATATATTAAAAAAACTTGCTCTATCCTGTCTGTTTACTCTATTTTCTTTTGTTTCCTTCATGCATATTCAGTCTTTGTGCTTCTCTTAATCCAGAGTTTAGGGGCAGTATTTACAGCAGTTTATACTCTTTACCTAACACTGATCTGAGGGATATTTCAGGTGAACTGGGCACAAAAATTCTCATGGGAAAATTTCTTATCACAAAATGCTTTTTCATTGAAAGCAAAAATTTACTCCAAAGCTGTTAATTTTTTGTAAAGAATTGTGTCAAAAATGCCTTTTAAGATAAGGTCAAAACTTCATCATTTTTAAAGAAATCTGGTTTCTTCTTTTTGGAAAGACTTATCATTTTAAAAATCTATGTTCAATTCCATAGTGAAACATGGTGTCTAAAATCAAAACTGGGGGAAAACCCCCCAGTATTTATTCACATTCCAACTCAAATGAAATGTGAAAGGGCCTTATGGAATGGAATGGACAGTTTGAGGGTGAATCTGTAGGAATTGTCTCTTCATCTGAATGTTTCTGTTCTCTTCCCTTGGTTCTGAGTAGAGGCAAGAAAGAAGTTGCACTGGTGAAGATCATATCGCCAGTGGTTTCTGAAGGAGAACCGCTTGCGTAGGCTATGCCACAAACGGCGTGAACCTCACGTTGCACACTCAGCTCTGCACGGCATAGGCTGTGTGCGCTCAGAGCATAATTCTGTATTGCGTGCTAGACTGCACTTAAAAGTTATTGCAAAACACATTACCTAGTGGTAGCGCAAAATGTCTAGATGCGACCGGAGGCATAAAAGTGCATCCATGTGTAAAAATCCACAGTTTGACTGAGACTGGGGGAAGTCCTCAAAAACTGTCTCAATGAGATATAGCAAGGGGCATAGGTTTGGAGCAAGCTTTTCTTCCAACTTGTTTGCTCACGATTTCCTTGGATGTATTGCCAGTGCCTCTGGCCAAGAGATTATCTTGCCCGTGTTTTAAATTGCCTGAAAATTGAAGGAACAAATGATTACTTCAATCTTGGTTAAAATGCTGAGCTAATTACGCTTCTAGGTTGTATTATTCCTGTGCTTCCTACAAAGAAAATTAAGGTAAAAGCAGTGACAGGAATTTCCTAAGTGTCTGGAACATTCATCTCCCATTTAGGATCTGAATGGACTGGAAAGACTCTTCCTCTTTAGAAAGATGTTAGACTATAACATCACTAGCTTGTAACACTGGAATTAGTAAATACTTTAGTACCCTCCTATTTTAAGAAATTGTAATTTGTGATTGTAATTATGCTACACATAAAATGTAACTTTAGACCCGTCCTGCCCTATGTTTGGGGGGGACTGTTATACCTCTTAAGTCAGGCCAGGCATGCACCTAGTTTTTGGCAAGGATGTCTGTGTGAACTTCAGGTAATAATACAGAGCATCAAGCGCAGGCTGTGGACAAAGCCTGTCAGTGGTGTGGGATGTTATCCTAGCTTTATTCGTCGAAGTGCAACTCCAAACTTTGCTGGTAGGAAGTCTGTAAAAAGGCTGACATTGAGCCTTCGTTGTGTGTTGATCAACAGTGTTGCATCTCCACAGGGAAAGTTATGGAGGTCTTTCTGTACAAGTTTATCCTACAGAACACAAAAACAGTCATAAGCAATCTTTATGGTTCCTCACCTTGACACAGTGTTCAGTCATACTGAAAGCTGAAAAGCACCTATGTCTTGCTGTAGTAATGTGTTGTCACACATAGCACCACTGATTTACAAAGTAAATTCTGCTTTATGAGTTTTAGCGCATTCCTCTTCCTCTCCCTTCAGTTTGGCTTTCTAGGTTCTCATGTTTTCCCTAGGTTCTTATGTTTTCCTACTGTCATCATTTCTGCCCTTGATGCTGCCTTCTTTACAATAAGAATTTCTCTACACGTGCTCTTCAAGAACTCTTCCCAGTGGCCTTCTACCCCTCTCCGTCCCTCTGCTAATGAATTAGATGGTAAAGCTGACATTCCCAAATGTTGTCCAAAAGTTTTTCAGTTAAGCTGAGTCACGAAAATGGTTGCCATTGCTTCGGGTTTTCTGTTGCTGGTTCTAGAGTACAACTCTGCCCATGCTAAATGGAAAGAGAAGCTCATTTTTGCAGCCATGAACATTAGAGAATTTCTTTCAAGCAAAAGCTCAGATTTCACGATACCTATCACATGCTCCGTCGTTAAGGGACATGTCTGACAGTATTGTAAAAACAGAGAGCAGCTGTGCTCCTGAACATACTCATTTTCTGTGCCACTGCAGCCAGGACTGTGGTAGATTTTAAACTCTGTTCCAGAGGCTCTGAGTCCCAGCCAAGGTCCTGCAGAGCTGGCTGAATTTTTCCTTTTAAAGTGTGTTCCCGTCCCCAGATGACTTTGTGCAGCACTGGCTGGCAGCGGCAGGTGGGTGAGTGCCTAGTCATGCCACAGGGAAGGATCACAGAAAGAACTATTTCATCCTTCATGGCATGGTATCGTAGAAGAGCATGGGATAGCAACGCTGTTGCTTCAGGTAATTCGAACCTGCGAGGCTCTTCTCCATAGCACTGAGACAATACGCTCGACGAGCTGGATCCCCAAGCATAGCTGATATTTCTCAATCCAGTTTGCTTTTGCATCTGTGAGTTGGAGGGTGTTTAATCAGCTTCAGTTTCTTTGCTATTGTCAGGCAAATGCTCACCTTGGCATTTCTGTGTGATTCTGTACAATCTCAGACACAACCTGGAGATGTCTTAGTAATGCTTTGATTTGTATGTGACTTCTTCCCTTCATGATCTGTAAAAGCTTTACATGAGAAAAAATAAGTATTTCCAGCATCTAAAGATAATATCTTTATGGGCCTTTCCTTTTCAGAGGGGGTAACACTGGCCTGTTTGACACTACCTTATTGTCATCCTGACCTGTTAAATTTAGTTTTACACTGTTTCTGTAATAATTCCATGGGAATGCAGCAATTGCCAAACCAAAGGCAATCACAAAATACTTGATGATTCTATGCTGGTGAGCTATGAAAAGCAGAGCTGCTTGCCCTTTGCTTTTCTGTTGGCATATCCTTAGCTGCTGCATTTGGTACACTCTTACATTAAAGTAAATGTAGAAATGACTCCAAAAATGTCAGTTACTCTGGGGCAAAAAACTAGCACGAGTTTGGAGCGAACCCTAATCCAATACCTTTAGTTTGCTAGTGGGTAATGTTTTCCTTTCAATGATTCTTAATGAAATGCTGCACAGAGGAACTGAAAGTTGGCAAAAAATACTGTCTTTGAAAATTTGGCTCCAGCTGATTTTATACCTAGAAGCAGAACTGTGGATGATCTGCTGCAACTGGTTAATTAAATCCTGTGCTGTTAGCCCTCAATTAGATGCATTAAATTGCAAACCTTGTTAGCAGATTTGCTGGCCAAATACGGAGAGATTCTATATATCATTCTGACTATTTTATATTTGGCTTCTTAAAGAATGTATGCAGCTTGTCTAATGAAGTGTCTGTATGTATAAGAGGAAAAAAAGAAACAGATTTCCGATCTCTTCCTCTGTTGGTCTGTCTGCCTGTGTCTCTCTTCAATGAGTGGGGTAAAACTCCCCTTAACGTTTCTTTTTTTTAAATGTTTCTTGGACTCTTACCAGCAGGTTTTTACAGTCTGTTGCCTGCCTCTCAGATTAGAAGAACACTGGCATATTTTAACAGTTTCCTAGGATCCAAATAGTCTTTAATTAACAGGGAATTGATGTTTTGGAGTGCAACCAAAACGTGGGAGACATTGGAAGCAGAGGATGGGCTTGGATCCTTCCAGCTTTTAGCTGGCTGCGGCAAGGGGCAAACAAATAAGTAGAACAGGGTCTGCTGCAAACAGGTAGCGGCTTATTGGTATGCAAGGGGATTTCTTCATTTGCATTATGTTCCCACAGAGCTGGTGGTTGGTAGCGTTAGCTGGGAGGAGCGTTCTGCTATACAAAGTCTGAATCAGCTCCACCCTTCGCAAGAGCAGAAACCGTTTGTCGGTACCTTCCCACAAACGGAGTTTTGGTGGCAGCTGAAATTGTTCTTAATTTAGGTTTGTTTTGATCAACTGTTGAGGCAGCAAGGTATGTTGTGTTTGTGAGGTTTAGGTTGATGCTGAAGCTGTAAACTGCATGAGTGAGCATTTAATTAAAAAATCAAAAGCCTACAAATGGCATGACTTTTGCTGAGCTGAACAGTGAGTTGTTGTTTTTCTTTTCATTCTTGAGCAGTTTGCCTTAGAAGGGCTGAGCAATAGGGCTGGGAAGAAACACTGAAATTATAGCAGAATGAGACTAGCTGAAGTTCTAAAGGGAAGTCAGACATATGCTGAAGATAATCCAGGGGGAGATATGGTTTATCAGCTGATTTTAAACAACGATAGATTGATACCTCAAGCAATTACTGGCAAAGGATTATAACCAACAGTCACTGAGTCAGCTGTGCTGTTTTTCAGTAATGCAGTAATTAGTGGACAAATAAAAATTTATTTGTTTAATCCAATATTGGCTTTTTATTGTTGCTTTTTTGCGTTGGCTTTTTTTCTCTTCCTAATCATAGTATTTGCTGAACACCTCCTGTCTCTTTCTACACCTAGGTGGTACATGCCAGAGCCCTGCTCTTCCAGCCCTAGTGCGTCCTCCTGCTCCACCATTGCAACCGTCGCTGGATATTAAACCATTTCTTCCGTTTCCTCTGGACACTGCTGCAGCAGTCAATCTCTTCCCCAACTTCAATGCAGTAAGTACACTCCTAACAGTTACTGTCCACCTCAGTGAGCCACAGTTTCCATGGAAGACTCAAGAGGGCACAAAGTAGAATTTTATGTGCTCGATTAAACCTGGAATATCTTCTCCCTTACTGAGGGCCAAATAGCTCTTTCAGACACGCTGGTAGGCCATAAATTAAGGGCTAGCGGAGAGTTAGCCAGAAGTAACGTAGAAGGAAAAAATGATATGATCCCAAGTGACATGCAGTAACGTTGCAGGCCATATTCAGTCCCAGGGCTTGTGAGTTTCCCACTCTGATTTAAGATGTGCAGAGTTTCGCCAACCTGCAGTTTGCTGCAAGAGTGAAACTCTCGGAGTGATGGCATTCTGCATCCCATCTCTAACAGGCTTCCTGAGAAATGCTTAAAATTTACAAATTGGAGGGGCTACAAAAGATAAAACTGTTATGTGCTTTAGGCAATCCTGCTCTAGCAGGGGAGCTGGACTAGATGATCTCTAGAGGTCCCTTCCAACTCTGAAGATTCTGTGATTCCGTGATTCCGTTGGGGTAATTAAAGTAAGAATGAGAACAGCATTAGCTGGTATGTAATCTATTCATTGGCAAACGATCCACTGTATTTTTTTCGGGTTAGGATATTTTATTTCTCACGCCTTAGGTTAAAAAAGTTAGATTTCTCTTTAATATTTTTTTTTACTTAGTCATACTATCTATGACTATAGAAATCTTATTTCTTCTTAGGTATTTTCATTATTTTACTGACATATGTCATGAATGTTTCAATTTGGCTGTTTCTGGCTGAGATGTGTAATGCTCTAAAATAAAAAAAAAGTCTAAATTGGTTTCCTGTTAATTTTGACTTTATAGAATTATGCCCCTTTCTAATATGAACATATTCTGTGAAGTTCTTTCCCTTATTTACATATACTAGATATAGAAAAAAAATTAAGAATGTGTGTGCTTACCTACCTCGAGAGACACAGAGAGGGATGGAAATTGCCATGCCAAAAGAATTTTAATTAACATGCAAAAATCTTAATTACAATAATAAGTGTAGTAAAAGAACATGCCCATTCTAGAAGCAATTTGTAGTAATCAATAGCAAATTTCCATAATTAAATGTTCATTTATTTATCTTTTATGGATGTGCATTTTGCTTTAAAGTAATTAAAACGAACTAATTGTCAAAAATATTTATTTATGCAGTCTTAAATTCAAGCAATTCACAGCATTAATAGAGATCAGAGAAGCTATGAGCTGCAAGTCTTAAAATTCTCAGAAACAATATGTCAAAGAATTATTACAAAGAAACTTTTTATTAGAAAGAAACTTTGTCAAATTTTAAAATGTATGTAGTTATGCAGCAAAGTTTTAAAAAGTGCTGGTTTTAACCAGGTTACTGATAACTCATAATGAAATGGATAAGCCATTAGACTTGCTCAGTATGCTTTAGCTTTTTTTTCTTACCAGTTTTGCTTTGTGATCACTGTTTGTATTTAATGCAATAGGCCAGAAGACTTTTTAGAAATTATCTATTAGAATTTCTGGTTTTTTTCAGGATTTTCCATAGTTCAGAGTCTTCAAGATTGTTTTTCTAATTGTTTAACTCTGCGTAATTCAAATACAATTTTAATGATGGATTTTAATGCATAATTGTTAATCTTGTGTTCCATAAATTTGCCGTTTCTTTCTTTCTTACAAAGACTGATTTTATACTGTAATTATCTTGGGGGAGGGAGGGAAGATGTGCTTGTATTAATTTGGAAATAAGAAAGTAAAAATAGACTCCTTTCAAGACCCTGTTATTCCTGAACATCATCTTGGTAGTATATCGTTTGATATAAGCACTGAAGTTGGACTTTACAGACTTGTCGTCTCTTCAGTTTTTCAGTAAACTGAGCCTAGGTTTCTAGAGTGTGACTAGCAGCCCTTTTTAACAGCACTTTGAAGTTTGTTCCCATGCAAAGTCCTGCTTCCTGTGATGTCTGGCCGTCTGCCAAGTCCACCTTTGATGAATATGTCAGTGCCGAGTGTGAGGATGCTGTCATCAGAGCTGCTGTCACCTGCCTTGCTGCTCATAGCCTTTGCCTTGCAACGTGACCTTTGCCTTTTCATCATGTGTGCTGACGGGCAGCGTCATCCTCGGTGTTCCCATTTTCATTCTGAACAGTACATTATTGAACACTGCTATGTTTAGCTCATATGCCAGAGCTGGTTAATGGCATCCTCCAAACATGTAGGCTAGCTGAGAAGTTCTGCGTGTTACCAGAAATTCTTTCCAAGCTGACGAATCTTTTGGGGATGCATCAGCTGCTGCTGAGCATTATCAGCCTAAGAAAAAGGTAACCCAGAAGTCATATTAGACTTTATTTAGGACTTCTGACAAGGCCTTTAAGTATGTGAATGTGAGACAGAAAACAAGTGTTTAACCAAAAAATGATCTTCATAAACATGCATGCTCATGAACAGTGGTAGCTGTTGATAATACTTTATATTTGTTGACTTCCTTGACAATCCTACACTGTCAGCAGAGAAACATTTACATTCTGTAGCTAAACCAAGGCCAAGCAGATGATCAGTAAAAGACCCAGAACCCCAGACACCCAAACTGGATGTTGTCTATGTTGTGGGTAAATTAGCTTTACTCTTGATTGAGATGTCAAGGTCATAGATTGTGTTTTAGGAAATGGAATTCTAAAGACCTCTTGACCCTCACACAATTCCACAGAAATTAATGAGTTTGGCACCATGTTCGGGATACTTCCCAAGATGCTGGAAGGAAGTCCAGAGTTTTGGTCATTTACTGACCACTTTTCAACAGCCTTCACTTAAGAGCATGGTCAAGGAGAAACTTGAGTAAAAATTCACTCATGTTTCAGAGAAAAGAAGTGGTCTCTGATTATGGCAATCCTAACTCAACCTGAGAGTTTGGTTGTGATAGGCGTAGGTATTTGAGCTAATTAGCGTAAGTTTCTTCACAAAAGATAATGGAGAATAATGAGCGATTTCTCCAATTTTGTACGTGGAGAAAAATACACAAAGGTAGATTGCAATGCAAGCACCCTGTATGTCTACTTTGGCGTGAGATGAAGTGAACCCTGAAAGTTCCCATTCATCTCTACTGACTGTAATGAGGACCTGGCTCAGCTGCATCTACATTTGGTTAGATGAATCCCACATTATGGGACAGGTCATAAGCAATTCACAGCTGATACATTAAATTCCACTCAAAAATCAGATGACAGAAGTGCTGACATTGTATTGTGTGTTTACAGGGGAATGGTCTCATTTATCAAGCAGTTATGCTTCTAATTTTATCTACAGACAGTCTTAAGGGAATTTGAGGATTCAGATCAACAGAATAGAAATATTAGGAGAGGTGAAAGCAGAAGTAATTTACCATTGGAGGATCACAGGCACATGCAAAAACCAAATACTAACAAAACTAACAAAACCAAACACTGATCTTAAGTACCATGAATAATAATAATAAGGTGTTGCATTTTATACCATTTTTTCTCTCTATGTCAGTTTATTGCAAACATAAGATTACTTGCTTTGTTACTGATGATTTTGGTCTAAAGCTAGCTCAGTTTTTGCTGACCGCCTCTGAGGAGAACATTCAGCACTGACTTCTGTGAAGGCAAAAGCTTTCATTGGGGCAGAGAATAGAAGAGGTAACATGGGGTGTGCAAACCTTTATCAGTAATATCTCTGGACACTGAGGAGAGGGAAACGTAAAAAGTGAGTAACCTGAGAAATTTTAGGAAGATAACGTATGAACCTTTGAACCATCCAATTTCAGAAAGAACATTTTCTATTTATACAAGAAAGCGTAAAACAAACATACCAATTAACAATCTGGTTAGCTGAACATTTGTAGGTGCTGTGCTCTTCATTGTGAGGCAAATGGATACCCTCAAGTCATATGTAAAAAGAAATTTTAACAACACAGCTGCTTAAACTGAAAACAGCCCACTGGTGCAGACCCTGAAGAATCACAAGCTCATTGCAAGTTTATCTGATATAAAAAGATGAATCAAGTGTATGGGCTTTAAATGGCTAAATTTTATGAATGAAAGAAACTATGACTATAGACAATGCTTATGTAGCTTTTTAAAATATGATTTGAAGATTGTCAGAGGAATAGAAAAATAATTAACTTGTCTGTTCTGAAAAATGTTTGAGCTCATTTAGAAAACATTTGGCATATGTCTGCATTTTCATCTGCAGAATGAGAAACTTTAAGTCTGTGTCTTCTAAGAACTAGTTCTTAGAGACACAAAGCTTTAGCAGTTGTATTGAATACGTGCTGGTCTGTGAGTGCATGTGAAATTGTCTGTTCAGGAGCCGATGGTTGGTTGCAAAGAAATTCCACAAAGCATATAAGTCTAGAAGTTAATTAACTTGTCGGAAAATATTGATATGAGTCCTTAGACTAAGAGGAAATGCTTCATTTTGCTAGACATCAGCATCGGCCCGAAGTGACCCTGTGTCATGGATGGAGTAATTTACTTCACTCCTAAGAGAGAAGCAGCAATATATTTATTGATATAAAACAGTGATTTAACAAAGTTTGATAGTAAATGCGACAGTCGTTTAACAAGATTCGATGGCAAGGTACACTTGGTTATTCATTGCATAGAGGACAGGGTCAGAAAATTATCAGGGAGACCCTCCCGTTGAGTCATGAGTTTCAGAGAGGACCTCTCAGGGAGGAGTCTAGGTGCGGTTGGATCCAGTCCTAGTTTTAGCCTTGATCAACAGTTTATGGCTAAAGGATTATATGCACACAATCCATCTAAGATTTAATCTTAGTGAAGCTTTGAAGTTTAGCAAGCTGTTTAGTCACTTACCAAGGATCTGTTGCGGCAAGGAATCTCTCAGCCTCAAGGAGGAACCTTGAGAGGCTTCCCTACTCAAGGGGAGATCATGGCGTGTGGCCCACTCCAGGGCAGGAGAGCTCTAAAGGCTCTTGGGTTGTTCACTATTTATAGGGGTAAGATGATTGACTTATAGTCATATTTGCATACTGACCACTGATGTTAGTTTCTTCTAGTTCTTCTTCTTTGTTAGTTAGTTACTGGTACTGTGCTTAGGTGGGTGCATTGGTCAAGCCCTTGGCTACTGTGTTGTTATCTGTCTCCCCCGAATCCCCTTTGAGCCAGATGCAGCCATCACAACCAGACACATCCATTTTTATGACCGCCACTGGTGGTTATCACTTGAGCAGGGTGACGGGAGATAAAGGTCAGGTTGGGCGGGCAGGAGGAAAGAGCGCACCGTCTCACACTCACAAGAAAAAAACTCACTTAAATCTTTTTTATACTTCATAGTCTCTAAAGTCCATCATCCTCAAAGCACAGATGCATCAGAAAGTAGGGTTTGCTTATTTCTGAAGCTCTCGGAATTATATATTTCAGCCTCTTGAGAGACAGAATTTAAAGTTGACAAATCCAGGACGTTTGCCATTACTAGGTAGAAAATCAGACAATGCATCGCACTCCTTGTTTGTTTATTATTTGAAGGATATGTTAAACATTTTCCTGAAAAATTTCTAAAAAATACTCTGTCACACTTCTTAGACTGTAGTATGAGCATAATCAGTAGTGGAAAAGGTCCACGATGTAGATCTGAGTAAATGCGTCTAAGCAGAAATAGGGATATTGCTTGAAAAGATCCATCCTAACTCCAAACTAAAGCCTGATCTTCCCTTGCTGCCAGTGGAAAGTTTCCCAAAGAAGCATCCTTTTGGAAAGAAACACAATTACCGTTTTGACTAGAAAATTGTGACTTGGAAGAGCAGTGGTAATGTCAGAACTGTATTAAACGTGGATGGAAAATGAACTATTACTCTACAGACATCTCTTTCTCATGATCCATCTGCAGTAATCCTTGTTCAGTCCCTTGGTTTTTCCCGTTTGCTTGTTCTCTGCCAATAGCCCCAGGTGCAATACTTAGGGCTTCACGTTTCACCTTCCCCTGGTAGATATTTGCCATATGGGAGAGGAGGAGGAGGTAACAGCAGCTGTTGCCCATAGATGAGGACTCCAGCGGCAGCTTGGGTTAGGGTACCAACGTAATGCTCCTTGCTTCCTGAAAACCAGCCTGTGCAACATCCTAGCAGCTTCCAGGGCAGCGCAAAGGCTGAACTCTCTATTTACAGAGGTGAAGCTTGTGTTTGTATGTATCAGCAGTGGGCAGTTATGGCTGGCTTGTTTCACTGGGAGCTTCTTTTCTCCCTGCTCTGGTCTTCCTGACGGGCTCTGCCTGGGCTGCCGATAACCACTGAGTTAGCCCATATGGAGCGTAGAGTCGTGGTTGTTTGGGAAATGCAGTCTTGTGCTACTGCGGCCAGACAACTGATAGAAGTGGACAATGTAGAAAACCTGCTTGCTGACAAGTACTTCTGGGAAGGGTCATGCCAGGAAATGTGGAGAAGGTCTGTCAAAAAGCTGCCAGAAAATGTTTTAAAAATCTTTTCCTTAGGCTCTTGTCCCGGACAGTTTTTTATCTAGAAGAGAGATATGTGCTGCAGAAATGATGTGCCAATTGTCTGGATGTTATGAATAAGATGTAGCTTTTGATAGCGAAGACTGGAGGAGGAATCTGAAATATATGTTAGTTTTTCTAAACATTAGCAGCCTGAAATTTACAAAGGGAAACTAAGGTTTTTTGTATGTCTCTACATAATGGTTTTGTTTTATGTTTTCTGACTTAATTGAACAGAGAAGCATAACAAGACTATTTTTCCTCATCGTATAAAACCCGTTAAAGTTCAGTAGTGACGACATGCTGTCAGAATGCTTTGTTTCCAGAAGAGGATAGTCAGGGGACAACACAATGGCCTCAGTTGCATGTGAATCAAAATGGAATACTGCCTATATAGAAGAACTTGGCAGTAAAAATATAGTCTGTGCTGATTTTTAATGTTATTTCCACGAGACGGACCTTCATCAGGTGGAGAACTGTACTGCAACGAATTGTTAATTTGTCAGACAAACAGAGGGGATTATTGCTTCTGGGGATATTCCTTGCATGGCTGCTCATTTACAGGTGTCTAGAAACAGGGGGGTTGGCTTGCTGTTTTCCTTTCCATAGCACTGCAGTTGAGCTGTAAGACTCTTCTTTAGAAGACTACTCTTCTTTATGGTCTATATCTCTATGGCTGTTTAGCTGAATACTCTTCAAAATAGGGAAGACTGCAAAAATAATGCTTGGGTTCAGAAATTCTTTATTATAACAACATTTTCATCACTGGCCAGGACATTTCATTAAGAAGTCTGCAGGGGAAGAAGAGGGATTAGGGAATGAACAAACACAGGAAAATCCTGGCGATTCAGATGTTTTTATTTGGTGCTTGCAAAACAGGAATGAATCAACATCAGTATGAAATATTCAGTTATTTGAATTAGCCAGATTTATTTGCTGTACATTTAAATCCTTAATCTACACCCTGGGCTCTGTTTGAAATAACAGTAAAGCTCTGATTCTCTGATGCAGAGGAAAAGTTCACAGCTCAGGAGGCATGGTGAAATTAAGCTCTTCATTTTTTTTTCCAGTTTTGAGTCAGTTTAGGGTCGATCCAGATCTCCAGGAATACTCTGGCTGTTCTATGTATATAGAGCATAAAGGTCTATGCTCTGTATCATGGGCAGGGAATAGAGCCCATATTCTGACTTTGTATAAACGAGTGTTCCTGCAGCCCTCAGGTAACCTTCCCATGGTTGCCTGTGATTGCATGGCTTTTATTTTCCTTTGCACTGCAGAGCGGCTGTGGAGTTGTGTCTCAGCTCCCTAGCAGTTGTCTCCAAAATGATGGCTATTATTTTCTTTGGACTTGATGCATTGCTAAGGAGCATCCTACTAAATCTAGCCTTAATCCCTTTGCAACCTCCTCTAAAAATTTTTGAACTCTGCCTGCAACTAATAGGTGGGACTCCTCCAAGTTTCAACCCAGGCATCAACAAAAGTGTTCTTGCTATCTTTCTCTTAGTGTTACCTTACATTTTAGCAGCAGTCCTGGCCCTGTTTTTGGAGTTGCTTGCATTGGGCCCATGTGAATTGAAATCGAAATGTGAAATTACCCATTGCAATTTTTTGGAATTGCTTTCACTGGGCCCATGTGAACCTCATGAAGTTCAACAAGGTCCTGCACCTGTGAGGGGCAATCCCCAATATCAATACAGGCTGGGTGATGAATGGATTGAGAGCAGCCCTGCGGAGAAGGACTTGGGGATACTGGTGGATGAAAAATTGGACATGAGCCAGCAATGTATGCTTACAGCCCCAAACACCAATCTTATCCTGGGCTGCATAAAAAGCAGCATGGCCAAGGGAGGTGATTCTCCCTCTCTACTCCACTCCTGTGAGACCCCACCTGGAGCACTGCATCCAGTTCTGGAGTCCCCCAAAAAAGAAAGACATGGACCTGTTAGGGCAGGTCCAGAGGAGGGCCATGAAAATGATCAGAGGGCTGGAGCACCTCTCCTATGAAGACAGGCTGAGAGACTTGGGGTTGTTCGGCCTGGAGAAGAGAAGGTCTGGGAGGACCTTATTGTGGCCACTCAATACTTAAAGGGGGCTTATAAGAAAATTAGAGAGGTTTTTTTTACCAGGGCCTGTAGTGACAGGACAAGGGGCAATGTTTTCAAACCAAAAGAGGGTAGGTTGATTGGACATAAGGAAGAAATTTTTTACTATAGGGGTGGTAAGACACTGGAGTTGGTTGTCCAGAGAAGTTGTGTATGCCTCATTATTGAAAGTAATCAAACTCAAGTTGGATGGGGCTTTGAGCAATCTGATCCGGTGAAAGGTGTCCCCGCCCATGGCAGGGGGGTTGGACTTGATGGTCCCTTCCAACCCAACCTATTCTCCAGTTCCTCACAACTTATTTGAACAGTTTTAGGATTATGTTCCAATTAGGGAATTAGCAGTCTCCTATGCTTATAATGAGCAGCTGTCACCTCTTGCCACATAGAATACAGCCGTCTTGAGAGCTTAGAGGAGTTCGCTTGTGGATATAAATGGGTAGATACCATAAAAAAAAAATCCATTAAAAAGTTTTATTTATATTTAAATTAAATTTGTATCAAGGGTGCTCCAACCTTCTGTGATGGCTTTCAGTAGAAATTCAGGTTTCTAGGATGCATGTTCTCCTGGGGAAGCGAATGTTAAGATTATCTTAAAATAGCCTGAGATTTTGTCATTTCACCTTGTCGAACATTATAATACGTATCCTTGAATTCATCTCTGTAACTGTAATGTGGACGTAAATTATCTAACCATGCTTGCCTCCTAGTTGCTCTCCAGTTTTTGCAGTGTAATGTGTGTCTTTGGTAAATCTGCTTTGATTTATCTGGAAGGCTTATTTCCAGTATGCGTGTAATAGCATCACCTGTGTTTGACCTGCTCTACCTACTGCCTCTGTTGGCCTTCAGCTCTGTGGCCTCATTCAAGGTCCTTACAGATCTCAATGCTGATGGTCATTTGGGAATTGCCGCCTGCAGATTGTGTTTACTTTGTGGATGCAGGCACGAAGTTGCTCTTCGCGCAGGCTGAGCATACAGCACATGCACTTCCGTCATGCGTTTGATAGCTCACAGATTCTTCAGGATTTTTCTGGCAGTATATCACTCTCCGGTCACTCAGCACCTTGTGGCTGAAGAACAGCTGTTTGTGCTGCTCCATTTTGCTATGTGAGACTGGGTGGACTTCTAACTAGTCTCCACCTATTCCCATGTCCATAATTAACTGAAAAGGTCTGAGGCAGAAGCACCCTGTTTGTATAAGCTCATGACTGCACTATTAGCTAAATGTCCATACAGTAGGTTATCGAGTATAAACTTGAAGGCATTTTCACGAGCGCTGTTGTTGGCTGGAAATGATCTCTGCACAATGGGCTCCACATACCTAAAAATGACACACAGGAAGCTTTGTTTTCCATGTTTTTGGTTTGGTTTTTTTTATTTATTTACTTAAGTGGTTTCTTTTTATTCTTAAAAAAATCAATAGGGTCTAAATATCTCACATGCTTCTTTGTTTAACTGATGATTAGTAATAGTGAAAGAATAGATTTTCTGAGTTATTTCATCCTGCCTTACACATTTGCTAGAGGGCACTGCACAGTGGGCTGACAGATAACTTGCTGTTGAAAAGTCATAGTATCCAAGGCAAAGGCAATAGCACAGCCTTTACTGGGGACTGGGAGTCCCTCAGGCTTTTGGTTTGCATGCAAAACATTCTCGTAAAAGAAATTAAATGAAGTGCTCTTCAGATTTGTCAAGTCTTGATGAGTGGAATTACTTAAAACTAAATTTTATAAAGCATTTTATAAAGCATTTTAAATAATGTTTTAATCAGTTGATGTTTACGCCCTTTGTCTTAATAGCACTCAGATGAAAAAGATCAATGATTATTTTATTCTGCAAAGACTATAAAACTTTAATGGGTTGCATAATAAGTATAACTCATAAAATCTACAGTTTAAATATGGATGGTTATTAACCTGTTTTTAAAAAGCTGCAATTAAAGTGAAAAGGAATTACTTAAAGAAATTATTTGATTACTGTAGTCTGAAGAGGAAAAAGAGTGATAAAATTCTAAAATCTGTTGATGAGGCAGACATTTGGAAAGATTTAAAATAAGGCATGAATCTTTCCTAGCCTTAAGCATGTTTGTGTTGCTAACCTAGATGAATAACTATTTACAGATTTATTTATTTTTTTGTACAACCTGCAGTTTGTTCTTAGGAATTTCAAAGATAGCTGTTGAAAAAAGCATGAGTTTGCATGACAGGTGATTTTACACACAGTAAATGCATTCCTAAACACAATTACCTTGTTAATTGCTTATTCATAGCATGCAGTAACAGCGCTGCTGCTGTTCAAGAACTTGTCCTAAAACACACTCACTTTTATCCTTTATGGCAGTGAAAAGATTGGGGCTCTTCCTTTCTCACTCTTTTTAGTCACAGTAGTTTGGGCTGGTAAATGGCACATGCTGAAGAACTCATTTATCTGGAGTCATTGTATGATGCACTCTCTGGTGGAATATTTCTGTAATGTCCACATCCTGTCTAACTTACTTTATCCTAACATTTTTTTAGATAAGGGAAGAAAATCCCCAAAGGTTATATGTTGGATTTGTACAGTAGAATCAGTTGAAAGTAGAGCATCTTTCCTTTGGCTCTACTGAATGCCTAAAGTAATACTGTGTAAATATCCATACAGATTAAATTAGTAATCAAAATAATTCATGAAGAAGTAGTACAAAATCATATCTCTCAGGAAATCAGTGTTTCTCTTTTAAATACATTGGTTTATATAAAATAGATGAGTATCAAATTCTTACTATTTAAAAGAGTACAAATCAATGTTTTTCTGTCAAACATTGTGTATTGTCCAGAATTAAATGTTTTGTGATATCATGAGTAAAAGGTTTTAGATGACATATCACACTTACATACTATTTTGTTTCCTTAAAAAACAAAAGCAGTCATGTTTAGAATGAAATGTAAAAGCTGTCTTAATGACTCACAGCGGAAGGCTAAATAGTCTATAACTGAATGAAAATTGCAGATAAAAAGTAAAAAGATATATAGGAAAGAGACGTTCTTAATTACGGTTAGAGGTGGTGTAAAGCCTGCTGGAAGGTTGCCCAGCAGAAGTTTCTTTCAGTAGTTTGCTATAGTGAAATTGCTAGGATGTTTTGAACAGCAGAGAGAGCGGAGAGAATGGAGGCTGTGGCAAGAGTTCCTGAAGTTGTGCAAAATAACCCTGTGAAGGGAATATATGAAGCAAATTTTAGGGGACTGGTATTCCTTTAAGTTATTCCTGGGACATTTGTCAAGAAGCCAGAAAAGGTGTAAACCTGCAGCCTTTACTTCCTTTATTTGATTTTCACTAGGCTTATCTGTAGTCCATCACATCCATGTTTTGTTAAAAATCCAGGGAACTATGTCCGCCTTACAAAGATATCAGTTTGGGATCCTGAAAATATTATAGGCTGATTATCAGGGTTTTTTTGTTCTTAAGTTTATCAGCCCTCCACTGTCAGAAAAGTCAAGTAGCTGATCTGATGTACCTATGCATCTTCAGTTTCAACAGGTAGGGCAGCTATGGTACCTGAGGGTGGTGCAATGAGATTATAACAAGGCATCAAAAGCCGGGACCAGGCCAAAGCATTATCTGTTCCTATAGCCTTTCTCTGACAACTTAAGGAAGAGCAGAAGAGTAGAGAACACATACAGCAACGCTTGCCAGACAATGTCTCCAGTGAGCTATATTTTAGGGAAGTTCTCGAGCCAAATGTGTTGTCTTGGCATGTGATAGCTCTCCATGAGGTAACATGCTGAACTGGATGGAATCAGCAGGAGAGTTCGTTTATTTTAACTGCTAATGAGGTAATTTGAGTTTCCTCATTCTCTTCTCCAGACGGTGCCTAATATACCCAGGCAGAGAGATACATAGGAAAATTTCCTTGGGCAACCTAAGTGGTAGGAAGACATGGGAGCATATGAACTATGACTTGCTATAAACTGTAGAAGTCTAAGGATGATTTTTAAGGTGCTATGCTTGTGGGAGCTAGAAGTGGATGAAGAAATGTCCATCACCTTACTCGTATTTTGTGTTTGAAGTGTACTGATTTGCTAATGGATCCAGCCCATTATTGGTGTTGCTAGGACTCAGATGACAAAGATAAATCACAGGGGTGATGCAAGAGTTAATTATAGCAGTGCCCTCCCCAACGGCACTATCACCTCTGGGAAGCAGTAAAAGCTATTGTTGGCATTAGGAAGTAACATGAGAGAGTGGTGTCTGGGAGAGGAGCGGCAGTGCAGAGACTGCCAGTGAAAGGATTGGAAAATACTGGATATATGGCGTTGGGCTTGGAAGAGAGGTGGGCGGAAGAACAGAAGGTTTTCAAGAAGAGCAACTTAGAAATATCTCAGAACAGGTATTTGAAAGATGCATTTGCTTCATGCACACAGGCACACAAAAAATTAATGGTGAAAATATCGCAAAGCAAGTTAAAGTGTCCAGTTTCCACTGAAAGAGTCCCTATGTCTTTGTTCCTGGCAGGAACAGTTCCTTTCCTTTTTAGTTACACACTTTTCCCAGGAAATTAATATCTCCTGAAACTTTTTGAAGCAAGTTTGTTCTCTCTAAATCTGTCTTATTTATTTTCATTTTACGGGAGCTATATCTGCTCGAAACCTAATTATGTTTTTCATTCTAAATTTGAAAGGAAAGAGAGAAATTACCTCAGTACTTACTGAAAATATGTCTCAAACTGAACTAAAATAAGTATGAAATTAAAAAGAGTCTGTGCTTCTGAAATCAGAGAAAATCCTTCTTTAAGAACAAACCCTCAGATACTATAAAATGTCATAGCTCCACAGCTGTTCACTCTCTGTTCCTCAGTGAGGATTCCCTGATGAAGGGTAATTGTTCTTAAATTTCTGTGCACAAAGAGGATAGCATGTTTTTTTGGTCTTAAGTGCCTTTCTTTTCCATTAAGCCAAGCAATAAATAAAGGTAGTCTGCCTAAGCAAATACTGCGTATGCATGTCTCCTCTGCTGTGTGATTAAAAACAAGTATCTCCTGTCTCTTCAAACAGGCTGAGTTTCTAGAATGTGAAGAAATGTCTGCTTCAAACGGCATGCACAAAAACTATGAATCTGAAGATCAATTTTTATTTTATTTTATTTGCTGGGACCCCAACATTCAGTTGATTGGGAAAAGTTGTATTTCATTTAGAATTATTTCCTTTAGCTGTTTCTTCACAAACCACTGCAACTTTTTTAAAAGTCCTCCTTTTAATTTTTTTTAGAAGGTGCTGTGATACAGCAAGCGATTTGGCATATAAATTGATGCTGACCCTGAGGGTAAATAGTTCTCTCTGTGAGATGCTAAGTTTAGTGTCCCTTGAGCAGCTCAGGTGAAAGTACAAACAAGCAAAATTCCGTGGTTAACAGCATTTTTACTAATACAAGGAAAGTATTAACTTTGGATGTAAACAAGTAAGAGAAGGAAGTGTTAATTTTGGTAAAATTAAAGCTTTCTTCTCTTCTAGTTTAATAAGAAAAAGGCAGAACCTACCAAGTCATAACTCAAAAACAGAACATGCAACGTATAAAATATGTTAGGATTCTCACCCTTACTTACTCAGTTCTGTGATTTGATCAATGGCTCTGCTTCGTACCAGTTGGACTCACAGTAAAACACTGCAGTATTTTTTACAATGTTTCTTGAAACAGCATTTCTGTGGACCAGAACATACCAGGAGAAAGGCTGTGAAGAACAACTTCGAGTTCAGTAATTAAACATCTTAAATGTTTGTTAAGCTTTTCAGTGAGATGCAGGATTAATCAGTAAAGCAAAAAGCCACTGAATACTGCAATAATGTATTATTTAGCGTATAACTTATCTTAAATAAGAGGAGGATTAACAATCATCTGCTTTGGTCTTTCACTATCATTAACAACGTGTAAGTCTGCAACCTACACAGGCATTTAAGATTATTATATAATCAGCAGATTTTTTAGATGGCTACAGCTGGTGATAAGCATGCATTATTCCAGGCTTCTGAGTTATGCTAAGAAATTATTGTCTTGCTAGGCTTTTGTCACATAACAGTATAAAACATCATTGATTTTAGTTAGTTGTTCCTGGCTGTTCATAGTACAGAAGGAGAGAGAAACTCCAAGTCTTAAAAAGAATTTTGCTAAGGAAGCACATTCTTGCTGATAGGGGTAATTCTTAAAGAGATTGGCAATTTTATTGGATAAAAGTTGCCAATCTTACAGATAGAATGAACCATTTGGGTAGGTTTTGAACTTCTCTAAGTTCTGTATGGCAACAGGAGCTTGTGGGGACTCATTGCAAGCTTGGGAATTAATTTGGATGCTATTTGTAGCCAGCCCAAACCCCTAGATGATAAGATAGCCATGCATTGTTTTCGTTGTTTCTCCTCATGTTGCCTGAGCCAGAAGTAGCCTCTTTGATGTATTTCTTCCTCAAGCCAGTAATACTGAAGCACGTAGAACAAAAGAAAATCTGTTCAAGTCAGTCTAATGAGTTTGAACCTCAAAGGTTCAAGTTGAAATTGTAGCCTTTTAAAACACATCCTTAGGCCTTATGTTATTTCATCTCATTTATCCGTTGTTAATTTTACACAAGAGAAGTCAATTCTGAGTAACTTTAATTTGGCTTTACTGTCCATCTGGTTTGTTACAGTGTAATCACTACCAGCCCCTCTTTCACTTCTGCTCATTCAAATGATTGCTAGGTGGAACTTCCTTTTAAATCTCCATGAAGAATTTTATAAAATAAATACTGCTAAAATAGCAATAGGTTACCTTCCATTCAAATGGTTAAATGGCAACATGAGACAGTGTGCTTAGACCGTGGTTTTGATGCAGTAACTTCTTAAATTGTAATTCCAAACAGATTACTGACCAGGTCTGTGGCTATCGGTCATTTGTTTAATTTTCAGTTCAGTCCCTCATTTGGAGCAAGTCCAGCATGCTTCTGCGCCCTTTGTCGTGGACAACCTAAGCAGGCTGGCAGAGATCAGTAACTTCAACAAAATGGGTCTTTACTAGTTCTGCACGTTGGTCATTCCCATTAGGTAATAACAATTTCCAGGGCCTAGTCAAGCTTCTTCTGACTTTGGGAGGGTAATTTCTCCCTTTTAGTGCTCTGATTTACCTCCCATTTCAGTAACAGGGAGTGATAGTGCATTCATGCCCTCGAGGCTCTGTTTTCATGCTCTGATTGGTGTTTTGAAAACAAGACTTATATTCACAAAAGGCTTGGAAAATGCAATGTGCCTGAAGAGTCTTCCAAGTGATAAAAGTTTACAGATATCTGCCCTACGAAAGTTTTTGTGCTTCTATCTTATGTACTTTTGAGCTACAGCCTACTGATTTCTTCCCCACCCAAACTCTACAGAATGTTTATCAGTGTTGGCTTGCCAAGGTTTGTCAGTGATGACTGCTTGATACCGTCACCTAATTTGTGTTTTCACGTGGATATCTATTACAGCCATGCTTAAGGCAAAATTACACCTTAATGCTTAAAGGCATTTTTTTTCATGGCTTCTTCCAGGTTAAAAAAAAAAAAAAAAAAAGATTAAAACTAAGTCCTACTGTTATTGTTTAATCTGTACTGGGACTACCTCATTGGTCCATGTCTAGATAAAAATCCGAAAATATTGCATAAAAGTAAACACTTCTAGGTTGTCAAATAGCTTGTCTGGAGTGATTTGCAACAGCAACCTACAGGTCTTTCTAGTGACCCCTCTTTCTTATACTTTTCACCTCTATTACAGTGTCTTCTTCAGAAGTATATGGCTCTAACTACTCAGCTTTTCTTAACTTACTATTCATCTCTGATTTTTATTGCCGTCACTGTCTGCTGGCTCTTCCTTAGGTAGGTGGTTAATTAAAGGAACTATTTTGAATATATTCAGATTTGGCCTTCTAATCAATCTTAAGGAACTGATTTAAACAAAGAATGCAAATGAGTATATTTGATCTCTGAAGACAAATGGCTTAATCCAGTTGAGTGTTAGACCTCAAATTCGTATTCATGTAATGATTTAAAAGGGAAAGTGGTAGACGTCCATAAACTTAATGGTAGAAAGAACGAGCAATTAGACCGTCATAGACTTTTCTCGCTTTTACTTGGAAAAAATAGAAGTAGAGTTTGGGTGCAGAGTGGGGAAAATAAATGCTGAAACAAAATACCAGGTTTTTTTACTTTACGTTAGAAATTTACAGTCATCAGATAAACTTATTCACTATAATGATAATGCCATTTAAAAGATCAGTGCTGAAAATTAGTATATTTAAACATCTTAGTAAGATCTGAGAAACTTAACTTGAGGCCATTCAAATATAAAGAAAAAATAAAAGTCTGGCTTTTCATTTTCTTATTCTACATGCTTGACAATTCAAGCATGTGTCAATGTATGCCCCTAAAACCCCAGTGAAAGAGGATATAACTAAATCATACTATGACCCTTCTTGCAGAAATTTAAGTTAAAGTGGATGAGATGTATATGACCTAAATTGATGTCTAAAAACAAAGTGTCCAATCTGAACCAACCACTCAGCTCCTTTCAGAATCAATGCAGAATGATGGGTAGCCAAAGAAAGCAACTTACGCTTAAGTGTCTGAGATGCTTACTTGGGATGGTATTAACCACCTGCAGGAGGTAGATTTATCTTCAATAAATCCTGTACCGACTGCGCTGTCTTAAAATGCTATACCTGAGGTAGCCAGCTGACACAGGAAATTCCAATTATATCTTAGGAACAATTTTTTCCCCACTGAGTGCAGTCAAACACCATACTGGTTTTCCCAAGAAAGCTGTGGACTCTCCATCCCAGGAGATACCCAAACTTCACCGGAGAAAACCCTGCGTGTGAGGGCCTGGACAAGGCTGCCAGTTGGTGCTGCATTGGGAACTAGGGAGCTGGAGCAGATGACATCCAGAAGCGTTCTCTCAAACTAAATCATTCGGTGAATTCTAAAGTCCTACAGCAAAGCAGAGAAGCTGACTATTGTGTTTGGAGGAGATAAGAAACCATGAAAGCAAGGTGGCAAAGAAACAAAGCAGAAAGGATTCTGTCCAACCTGAAATGCCGCTGGATGTTGCAGCTCAAGCAATGCAAGGCTGATAGGGAGAAGTAACATACTGTGTTAGTTCAACACACTAGCTTCAAGTGTGCAACTTCTTTTTTTTTTTTTTTTTTTCTTTCCCTTCAGCTCTTGCTGGAATACAAGAATCAAACAGAAAGAGTAAAGAATGAGATTAGAAGTAGAGAAGGTATATGAAAGATATTATGTGATGTTATAAGATAGATCTCTGGTTAAGACATACTTTTCCTAAGTTTGTGATCATTGCGCTATTGCTTTTTTACTCCAGAGAGCTAAAATAAGATTTCCAATGCTCATAGTCTTGGTTCATCTCTGGCTAACTGTTTATAAATTAACGTTGGAGGGTATGGAGTTAGGGGTAAAGAAAGATCAAACGTAGGGATTGAGCTGTGACAGACTAGACTGCCTCCTGGCCAATGAACGGCCCTCACATAAAATTATGAATCTTATGACTGAGATCTAGAAACAGTGGCTAGATTTTGTCCAGACTTGAATGTATGTGTAACTTAGCGACCGAGACTATCCAAAACCTGCTGGTGTCTGTGTATGATGAGAGAACAAGAGAGGCAATGAAGTACAGGTAGAAATTGGTGGATTTTATTAACCTGTGACATCATTCCCTACTGGATATTTACGAATTGTCTTTTCATCAAGAGGAGGCCTCTTCTTAGTAACTGAAGTTACATTTCAGCATTAGACTAAGGAATAGTAATTTCCAAGTGTTTGGTGACTGGAAAGCAAAAGAAGTTAATGCTGGTTATATACAGTGTTTCATACTTCACACAGTTGCTTGAGCAGAACATATGCTGGTTGAGTGCTTCAATTAGACAGTGAGATGTTCGATTTGGAAAATGCACACTGTGGGGGAGAAGCTCACAATTAGAGCTTAGAGTTTGGTCTGCGTTCTGCTTGCCAAAACATCTGCTGCAAAACGATGTCTTCTTTTGACATTGTGTGAAATTAAATTCCTTTGATTAACTTTTTCCTGCAGTTTAATAACATTACTATTGGAATTCCGGAGGTTTGGCTTGTATATATGTGTATGGGCATCCATTCTTGTTATTTTCCTTCAGTAGTAAAATCAGGATGGGGAGTTCTGTGCAGTGATAGACTATTCCAGTCTGACAACATTACCTACTCATTGTAAAGAGCTGCTGTGTTTATAACGTGATAACCCTATCAGTCCTCTTAGTACCCAGCACTGTGTTAGAATCATAGAATGGTTCCGGTTGGAAGGGGGCTTAAAGATCATCTCGTTCCAAACCCCCTGCTATGGGCAGGGACGCCTCCCACTAGACCAGGCTGCTCAAAGCCCCATCCAGCCTGGCCTTGAACACCTCCATGGATGGGGCATCCATAATTTCTCTGGGTTGCTTAAAGACTAATGCACAGGGGTAAGGAGTATAAGGCACTGCAGCGCGCACTGCATAGACACTCCTGTTTCAGATATCCAGACACAGAAAATTTAAATTTATCATAGTGTGAGTTTGGCATGGCCATAAAAATTCAAACAGCAAACTGTTCAGTCTTTCCTTAGATTTGCAGTTGAGAAATTTACTCTTCTTTTTATTCCTAAGTACAATGACAGCTACAAATAGCCAAGGACTCCAGGACAATCACATTCTTGTGATATGTTCTGCAAAAAGATGAGGATAAGCTTCTCCATGCTGGTCTGCAAAACCAACTTGCTGCAAGCAAGAGTAGATCCTACTTTCTGAACATCTCAGTCATCAATGATTTTATCCTTCAGCATCCTCTGTACCTTATTTTCTCTTTAGTGGGTTAATTGAGTTGCAAAGACACTGGTATTTACTTTAGGTGCTACAGGAGATAAGTGGATGAGTGAGAGATTGACCTGAATTCTTCTAAACTGTGTAGTATCTGCTTCCTGCAGACTCGTCTCTGCAGCGGAATGAGGTAGCTGTCGTTTCCTTTCACACACAAGACTGTGATATGAAGTGCAGATCTGGAAATGGGCCATTATCAGACCCTCAAATGTAGCACCCATTATTTTAAGCTGATTTAAGCTGGTTATCTCCATTGCTTGGCAATACCAAATTTTCTTACATAGTTTGGAAACGGCTTAACGATTTAGATACATGAACTATGTCTTTCTGAATCATTTCCAAATGGTAATGTTGGCTGTAACTGATTAGATTCTGCTTGATGTACTTTTAGTTTTAAAAGATTAGCAGAATCTTTTAACAAATAGTGTATTTGTGAGTACTCTTGTAGGGAGGGGACTAAAGGAGGGTATGATATATTTGACTGCACATATTTGCTTTAATCTGTATTGGTTATAACATTATAGGATTTAATGTATGCGTCCATTATAGATTCTTAGTATTGCTGCAGCCTCAAACAGAAGTCATATATATGTCTTTTCTAAAACAAGGCTTTGGTAAACGCTTGTAGTGGTTATGTGAGGGAAAGATAGATTTAAATTAGAACAATCAAATGGCTTTTCAATCCATTTTTCTCCCATAGATAATGAATAAATTCTGTAAGAACTGGTTCACTTTTCCCACTCCAAAATATTACTGGAGTTTAAATTTAGGATTTTGTCACTTAGGCAGACATTGTAGCTGAGTCTCAAACTAAATTCTTATCATAAAACACTCCTATTACAGGAGTGTTTTATTAGTAATAATGCTTTCATTAGTAATATAAAAAAGCAATAAAATAGGTTATTTTAACTTCGTATTGTTCTGAAGGGGGACCGACCTTCAGCAAGCTGTATTTTGCATTTGAACTACCATTGTGCATCTGATGTAGCATGCTAGTCCTTGAGGCAAGTATCACATCATCTTCTTTGTAATATGAAATGGCTGAATACATTTACTGTTCTTAAAGAACATGAGTTGGAACATAAACTTATCAGACCCAAAAGGTTTGATGGCTTCCTGTCCTTAACTCAGACCTGTTGTCCAGCAGCTAATATGGAATAAGTTCTAATCTAAAATTTACATAGCTTCATTTATTTTATATCTATTTTACTTTTCTTTTAAAAAATTCTCTCAACTCCCTCTGTATAGAAATAAATGCAGGCATTGCTGGATGACAGGACAACAGGTGAATTATTTTATCGCTGAGGTTTCCCCTTCCTAATCAGGTCACGTAAGTGAGAAATGTTGGAGTAATGTGTATCTCTTAAATTTTTCATTAGGAGTAAAGTAGGCAAGGTGATTGTGATGAAAGCCTCTTTGGAAAAGGAGTGCCTTGCAAGGAACTGTATAGAGAAGAGCAGGCAGAAGAATGAAGGAATGGGCAGTTCTGACCCTAAGGCAATTGTTCCACTTAGTCCAAAAACATTAAAAATAAAACCTTAAGTGTCTTCTATCAACCTGTGCATTTTTCATGGTGCATATGAGGCACTGTACCTCTCAGCTGCTGGTTTCCCATGTTTTCGCATAGTAATTTATAAGCTCTAGTATTATGCCTTCCTGCTTATGAATCTCACAGCAGAATGCCCATTTTCCTTCTTACTGACTTTATGAATGTGTCATCATATGCCATCATTCAGTTCCTCATCTTCAAGGTCTTCAAGACTCCTCCTCACCAGTGTGGACAATGTGACAGTGCCACTGTCCCTCTCTCTATGTAATTAAAACTCTGTATCTAGCAGGGACAAGTTCAGGATGTGTAAAGCCCCCTGAATTCTGGCTGATTCTGGTATCCTAGTTGACAAAGGGGAGGAAGAAAGATTAATTCCTAAGAATGAAGTTCAAGTTATTACAGGTGGGGAGTCAGAAGGGACAGGGAGAACTCCTCATCTCAAAATTGTTTTGTGTACTACCTAGACCTCTCCAGTCATATTTTCCCTGTAGATCTACAGCCTAAATTTCTACCTGCTGCTGAAGAATAGAAGCTTTTTCTTCAATTTTTGTAGGAATGATTGGTCTCCCATGGTAGCAAAACTGGACTTCTGTCATTCAGCAGTGTAAACACTGGATGGCAAAAAAGAGCAACTAGCAGTAGGAAATGTGACTAAAACAGATTTTAAACACAGTGGACAGTATGTTGTTGCCACTTCTTTCTAAGTAGCCCTTCACTGATACAGTAGCATCGGTAAATTAATTTTGTTGTCAGTTAAACATGGTTATGAACTATTCCCTGTTTATGAAAAAATGCTTAAAAAATGAGGAGAAGAATAAAAGGCACCATCAGAAAACAATCACAAACACTTTGGAATAGATATGTTTACATATGGCTGTGGAGAAACTATGTTATTTTGAATGAATACTGTATTTGCATAAGGTTACCTGCTTGGTATTATTCTGGCTCAATAATGAAATCAAACAAGGCTTCAAGAGAGGAATAAGTATTGAAGAAAACAATGAAGGATACACACCTTATCTCTAGAGAGAATATTGAGTCTTCTTACAAAAAAATAAAGAGCTTGTCACCAGAAAATATTGATGTTCCTGTTGCCATCTCAGTTAACAAGCTTATGTTTTGCAGGCCAGAGGCTAAGAGTAAAAGAATATTTAAGCCATTCAGAATTCCTGCCTAGAGAGAAAAAGAGAGTGAACGGAGAGCAAATACTTAGACATGTTGACTGGGGAAGTGTACGAGGAGAAATGTATGAGTAAGGCTCTTGTCTCCTGGCTCAGGTTTAGATGTTGCTTCCAAACAGGTAATTGAGTTCTCCAAGAAGCACCAACATAAATCTAAAAGCCACATCTGCAGACCTTGGGTAGGCTTAACCTTTCTTGGTCTGTGAGGAACCGTTTGAGGGCCCTTGTCAGCTTCTGTTGTGGGCACCTGAAAGCACTTTCTAGAGATGGTCAACTCCCATAGGTGTAGCGTAGCATCAACGGCAGGCATGAGATTCGTTTTGTTTGGTTGGCCCATTGGCACCCACCCAGAGAAAAGTGCAAAATGAGTTGCTTGTCACCTCCAGGGTGTATTTATGGAACGAGGTAATTGCAACTATCCCTGGGCAGTGAGAAAGGTGGGTGTTGTAGCAGGTCTGAGTTGGAGCTAACTGCCGGAAACAGGGGGAGTCTTGTCTCCTGTGAAAATTGCTTACTAAGAGACTGGGGGGACAGGTCACAGGCGTACCCTTGTGCCACTGCATTGGCTGTTAGCACATAGATTATGGAAAAATTTTTAGACTGCTTTTAAAAGAGGCAAACTTATAGGAGAAGCTTCATACCATAAACAGCTTCCCTGGTTCTGTAACAGGAACAACTGAGGCAAAGATGAGTAAGTGGATAAGTAGTAGGTCCAAGATTTTTGACCTGAGGAATTGCTTCCTTTAGAGGACTTTGTTTGGGCTTGTTGATGGTAGGGAGTCCTTTCACCCACCCATTCCAGCATTAACTTCCACAACCTTGAGTTACTGGCCTAACATAATAAAGTTGTTTATGCAGCAGATTCATTATTGAATTATGAAATCAGAATTAGTGGAATCTTGCAGCTTCTGCAATTACATCTATATTTTTGTACCATCACACAACGAACTATGTTCCTTTATTTTGACAAATGCAGGTTAGCTGTAAAATGGCAGTCTATCACAGGATATTATGCAAATTGGCAATGCCTTACTTAATAAGTTTAAAAATTAGATGTTTATGACAACATTTGTAGGACCATGAAACCTTTGAAAGTGCCATACTCCGACTGTTTCACATTGGTTGAAAAGTGGCTTACAAACTGGGTAAAAGGAATAGTGGGTATTTTTAAGCAGAACAATGTGGCAACAAACAGGTAATATAAGTAAGAATGACGAAGACTGCTTTTAGCATACAAACTACCTAAAAACTTGCTTTTCACACTGAACTTATTACGGAGTCAACACCACTTTGTCCAGCTCTTGGTAGGGTTCTCTGTAAGAGACAGCATTCAGATAAAGCACCAAAAGATAGGATGTTATATTGCTGTGAATCCAGCGGGGACTGTAGGCCCTAATTCTTCAAAGCATTTAAGCATGAATTTGCACATCAAAATTATGCACAATGACCACCTACCCAGCAGCTTCTGGTGAATTAGCACATTGCATTATAGATGACTAAAAGGCAGAACTCCACTGTGCAGAATGGTCAGTCCAGCTCTCTTGCTAATGTAATGTTCATTATTAAAAGCAAGTAATAAAAGAGATTGAACCACATTATCATGTCATTGTCTTATCTTCCTTTTGCATTACAAAAATATTTGTCTGTAATATGGTATTTGAAGATACTTTTACATGGTAATTCCATTTGCTTTTGATTTTAGGTCAATGAACGCCCTCCTTAGAAAAGGAACTTCTTTTCCTTCCCATGAAGTTCAGAGCAAAAGCATATCATTCAAGATGTTTATAAATTCCTAAACAGAGAGGTTACAGTAGGGAAGCCTGCCCCAACCTTCAGTATAGAAGCACCACTAGGCCCTGCAATAACATGTCTGATGCACTAGCATAGAGAGCAACAGAGGAAAGCTGAAAAATGTGTTGTGTTTTTGTTTTTAACTGAATGTGCTTTGTAATCAGAAGCATTAAAAATAATTTTTAAAAGAGCATTGATTTGAATAGAAATGATATGTGGTATTTGTAGTTATATTGCAAATGTGCCATACTGTATAATGGAAACATTGGACACCTACTTTAGCATTTACTGCATTGCAGTCAGATCCATCCTGACAGGGTTTATCTGTTATCTCATTCAATTCCCTCAGAAAAATGAAATGATGTATTTCTCTTTGTGCTCTCAAAGCAGCAAATTCACTAGGTCTGTTACATTTTTTGATACTGGGTTTGTAGACTTTTCCTTCTTTTCTCTGTAAGCTTATCAACATTTGTAAATCAGTATTTATTTCTAACAAACTTCTCCTCCCCTACTGCTTAAAATTCTTCAGTCCAGACAGGTAATTCTGAATGTGACTGTATTTTCTTTTGGGAGGTCGTGGTGGAGTGACAAAGGCAGGAGATGATATTCACAATACAGCATGTTAGAATACTTAGTGCTTATTTCTGTAGCACTAGAATGGAATTCTTACCAATGTACAACGTATTTTTAAAGCAGTATAATTAATTTTCTCAAGGGGTCAGGAGTTTTTTTTTCCCCTCTGTGGCAAATTATGCTAAGTCTTTTTGAGTTAATTAAAAATCTTATCTGTTAATTATCTACAGTGTGTGCAAAATAGCTGTTCATGTAAGTTCTAAAGTTATGATGTTTTTTTTTTAATCACTGGCATCTTACTGGCTAAGGTAGAGAAACGTGCAAATATCCTAAATGTTGCTTTACAGTTTTAATTGGAAGGCATTAAATTGTGATTAGTGTCAGTCATCATGTCTCTATTATAAACATAAAATTCATTTTGACTGACATAGGGAATTAGCACGAAACGTAGGGAATGCCATTATTATTTAATGAATCTCACTTATATAAATGCCAGTAATATTATTATTACCGTTTTTGGTAGTAATATACCGTGTCGTAGTTACATACCATTTTTGGTCAGGGACTGGGAAGATTAAAATCATCCTAATTCTATGACGTTTACTTGGAATAGTACTGTTAATTTTAGGATTAACTCTAAGATGGATTTTTGTAAGTATAAGTTCAGAATGATTAACATTTTTGTTCTCATGCTGTAAGTAAACCTAAATTATCTTGATATTGATTTAAACCCACTAACTACTACTGCCTTTAGTGAGGGGAGGATTTTTCAGATGCAACATTCACCATTTGATTTTGATTCATGCCACAACTCACTCACGTGTGTGTCTGTTCCTAGGGGTGTTTTTGTGGGCAGGGAGACAGTGTTTTGAGGGAGTTGGGGTCGTTTTTTGGTGGTTTGTTGGGATTTGTTTTGTTTTCCAAAAAGAAGTGAGGTGTATAATAGCTTCTGAAGCTCTGGTGTTCGTTATAAGATTTATTCTCGATGATTAGTTCCTGGTACGTGAAGTGATGGTGCATAGGTTCACAGGCCAGAAGATAAGGAGGATTTTAAAAAGGACCCTAAAAATTATGCAGTGCTTTTTATGTCATGAAGTCAAAACCAAAAGAGAGCAGAATTAAGATTGTGGTAAAAGTTTGGCAGGAATATTTTTAAAACTAATGTGAGTACTGAATGCATAAAAACCGTAATCAAGTTGGGAGTCATATGTTGGAGGCAGCAAATGTGCTACATTACCTACAAAGATAACACACAGTGTTCATTTTTCTTAGTAGCTAATTTAACTACCAGGTTTTTATTGCTGCTTCTGCTCAGTCCTTCCATTATTAGCTGAAGTCAACATTTCCCACAAAAGTTCATCCTTGGTAGTAATAATTTCCTGCCATATAAAATAAATGACTTAACCTAAAGGGTTTTAGTGATTGCAGTGCCGGTTGGCACTTTCTTGTTCTCTGTTGAAATGAGCACAACGCGTTGTCTATTACAGCTGCACGACCGCGCTGTGACAGCGGTGTGTTGCAAGTTTTAACATTATTGCTTCTGTATGTATTTTTCCCTCATAAATTATTCTTTGCAGAAGAATGTTAATTAGTAACTGATAGATATAAAGATTGCTAGGGACAGCCCATTAATTCCATTTACCTTAATGGCACTTAGATCTTAGCTTGCAGTACAGCTGTATTCAGACTGGATTATAAATGTAATTTTTTGCATCATTAACTACCCTGATTAATCTTAGACAGCAAAAGCATAATTATAGAAACACGGGACTTGCAATGTGCCAGTTTGAAGTTGGAGCTTTGCTCTTTTATATTTACATGGTTGTAAACAACACAGGTTTTGAAAATTTAGACTGGGAAACAGTTTTTCTCCCTTTCTTAATAATTAACTCATGCCTCGTACAAGTCATTTCTCATTTCTGTTATTACTTGGTGTTTTTTAGGGTTTATTTTGTTTGTGGTTTGTGGGGTTTTTTTAAGTGCCTTTCGTAACATGTTTTGCTTTTGACTGGTGCAATTACTGGATATTTGCATATTAATTGACCACTATTAGCAAAGTCTTCATTCTGCTCAAAGAGTAATAAGGAAAACACATGTAGTCTGTCTCTGATTTCTACGGAGGCTCCACAGAGGAGAAATTTACTGCCAGAAGATGTCGAGTGTGATTTTCACATTATAGTCGTCCTGGATGCCCTGGTTAGAAGTCTGACAAACAATTCACTGTGTTGGGCCAAACAGGAGTACAAATTCAGGTACCAGCCTCAGAGAGGAGCAGGTTTGATGAGGTGCTGGTCTTCCAGAGAGCAGCCAGGAAAGGGCATGTTCTACTTGAGTTCATGTTTAATGTTAACAGTTGGGAAACCTGACCTGCCTCGTATCATAAAAAACTTTTGCCATGTGGGGTTTTTTGGCATGTTTTACTTTGGTTTTGATGAGCAAAAGGCGATGTAACCCTACATTGGTTGTGTGTCTTTGGTGTAGTGTAGTCTTATCAATATAAAACTGATGTGACAAATCCCCACCCTGATAAATACATAATGCTACTTAAAAGTGTTAAATTTCCAGTTGCAGTTAATAATGAGAAAGACAAGAAGTGACAGAAAGAAAGAGAGAATTTGCACTGGTAATGCCATTTCAATAATCATTAATCTGAAAGGAAAACTAAAGGCAATTACTTGAATGATGACGTTTCAGAAATGTCATTTGTAAACAGTTAATGGACGGTTCTCAAGATCATACTGGATTTTTCAGGGTTGGTCGACACAGCTGCATGCTGCGAATGTGCTGTTTGGCTCCTCACATAGAGCGTGAACTGAAAGGAAAGAAAAAGAAAAATTTTCCAATGATTAATTCAAATTGGTGATTGCACAGTTGCCTCTTTTAATAACACGAATTTCTCATGTGTGGAAGTATCTGAGCAGATACAAGTCTGTTTCAATATAACAAACTATACTGTTGTTTTTAATTTTGAGTCTCCAGGCTTCCCCTTCTTTCAAGCTGTAGGCACAACCATTGCAGAGGCAATCTGCTATGCAAGTTACAAGGAGACTACAATAAGTACAGTTTTCTCAGTAGTGCCTGAAAAGGCAGCAGCACTTTTACAAAGAAACACAAAAAGAAGAAGGATAGAGGTTTGAGGCACTGAAGTTTGCAGCTGCTCCTGAAGGAAAAGTATTTTTTTCATTATCCTAGCCCATAGCAGAACTCGTAGTGCCTGCAGCTGCTCCTGAGACCTGCCAGGGTAAAAGCTTCCCTCCCACTAGGTCAGACTGTCTTTTGAAACAAGAACCAAGAGCCACATGAAGGGTGGTGAGGGGTTGGCCAAGGGTCCTGCTCTGAGCTGGGAAGAAGGGGCTGGTGGAGGAAGCGGTGGGTTCAACTCCGCATTCAGGCACAGACCTCCACAGTGACCTTGAACCATTATTTACTCTCTGTTCCCATCTGTAAGACGAGGATAATGTTTCCTGGCCTTTTAAGTGTGTCACAAAGATCCTGGTCATTAATGATTAATCCTGGCACATGAATGTGTACAGTTACGTAAGTATTAAGATCTGGACATAATTGTCAAAGCTGAGATACAAGGTCAAGTCTTGGTTTGAACTTGTTCCATCAGAGTGTCAAGATAAGCAGGAATGAGTCCGGATGGATAAGGTTCATCTCTAATATAATTTCAGTATAAAGATAAAAGAGCTTTATAGTAGCAGGAGGAATGACGTTTTCATTAGTGATGTTATTTTTATAATCACAGATAATCGAATGGGTAGAAAATAAAAGCAGTCTTAGGGCTGAGAGCCCTGCAGGTATTGAAGAAGACAGAAGCAAATCCTCTCGGGCTGGCACTGCACTTTTCGTTTCTTCGTCGTTTTTTCAGAATTCTTTCATTAGTTGCTGCCATCTTATCAGGTCGTTCTTGCGTATTCTGTTTTGTAGATATTTCTGGGGCAGAGCTTTTACTATAAAAGCAGAGACAGTGCACCCATATGGTATCCATAGGCATCAAATGATACATAAAATTGAATCCTTCCAAATAACCAGAGCTGGGCTGTTTGTGCATTGTGGAGTTTCCTTTCTGAAAAGATATGCTAGCAGTGCAGATGTCTTTAAGTACTTGACTTGCAGTCAACAACTAGACAGTTCACAGGCAATAAAATTTCCTGTCTTCACATCCATAGGTACTTGCGTGAGGTACTCCAGACAGGGATGATTTTGAATCAATTATGCCTGTGCTGTCTAGTGCTAAGGAATAAGGCTGTGAATGAGAACAAGTGGATTTGCCAGAAGTTCTAGTACAGCTCAGTTTTCATATGTTAATTATCTGCTGGTAAGTGGTCTTTGTAAAGCACTGTGAAATACTCAGATGAGACTTCTTATTGTGTCTAAGTTCATAATAGATATGAAATCCTTTTCAGCCTGATTAATTCAAAATACTGAATGGCACCCTAGCTTCACTGAATGTTAAGTGATACCACCCTTCTGGCTGGGGATGGGCTGAGGAGATGGAAGAACTCTGAAGGCCACTTGCCTGCAGTAGCTCAGTGTCTAGCTGCTTCATCCCTTCCTTTTTGCCCAAATCCTGGTTCCCATCCGCATGTGTTAGTTCATTTGGCATTCCACCCTGGAGGGACACAGAGCATCCCTTCTTATGCACTGGACTACAGCCTGGACCTCAGTCCTCACCTGGTCAGTGAAGCTCTTGACACCTTCTGTGTTTCAGGATCTATACTTCACCAATATAATTGGAGCAGATTTGGGATAAGGGTGTCCAGTTTGAGTTTGCTTGATCTAAAATCATGGAGACACCAAAATAAACATAAGGTAACTTTAAACGATCAGAGAATTCAAGAGAAGAAGTGAAGTAGGTCCAAGCCAAATCACTAGTATAGAAATAAACCATGCCACAGTCTGCCATGACACTGAATAAATGAATGAATTCCCCATTCTCATATTGTCCTTTCACAACAGAAAAAGCAAAAGTAACCGAAGTAGTCTCAGGAACTGAAGGCCGTTACTACCTCCACATTTTTTACTTTGTAGATATATTAATATTTATTTATGGTAGTGGACTCCTGGAAGAAGCGGAGATTGCTATTGTAAGCCTGTTATGAGGTATCTTGAACTTTTGGGTTAATATTTCTGTATGCACGCAAGCAGCAACAGGTTTTCTTTCCTTTGTTTCATTTAGTTCTGGTTTGATCTACAAAAAGCTCAGAAGTCAGGGTCAGAATGGTACTTCCCTGGCAATACTTTTTTTCTAAATTTTAATTTTGACATGTCATTCAGATAAAACTTCAAAGATGAAATTGCACGGAAACGTACGCTCTTAACTTTTCATCTTTTTGCAAATGGTATAAAAACAAGCTGAGAATTATTTAATGCATCGTATTTCAGAGATGGGTAGGAAGGGATTAAAGCACTTCAAGTAGTGAATGAGCCGTAACTATATTCTCTGCAGCTGTTCAGTTCACTCAGGATTGCACTAATGATTCAGTCACTAAGACTGACAGGTCAGTGGCAATCTGTAGAGAATTCCTCAAAAAGTAGTCACAATGTGGGTAGTCAGTGCAGGTATAACTGTGTTCTTTTCATCAACAGGGAATAGAATTTTGGTTTAGTACCATGAAGAAAATGTGAGACATCAACTGATGGGGAGTTGGGTTAGTAATGTAATAATCTCCATTTGTTCTAAATTATTTCTTTTCTGTCTATTCCTACTTTCTGCGTCCTAAAGAGTCTGAAGCAGGAATCAGGTTGGTCTTAATTTTGCAGTTACAAATACCTTATTAAACTGCAAGCCACCTTCTGACTACCTATTTCTCTTGTATTCCTGGGATGTTGCTCAGCTTAGTACCAAATTCTAACGGTATTTATGCATGCAAAGTTACTAAGCACAGCAAAGTCTATTTTTATTTATTATGTAAGCTCTCAAACTACATCAAGAGTATTTACTACATTTTTTTCCCATTTTCCAATTTCGTATTTCTCTCTTAGTGGAAGTGAGTTTCCTGAACACACAGTTTCATCCTGGTTCAAAGGTTCAGGCAAGTTTTAGAGCTAACGATATTATGGAGGAAGTTAAGCAGATTAATGACATCCTATGGAGCTAATGTATGAGCCGAGCAAAGTTAAAAGATTTTTCGCGTGCAAGGAGATATAGTGCTGTTAGTGGTATGTACGAGGGCTATGAATACAGCTGTGCACATTATTTACACTCATACTTAACCATTACCTGTTATAAGGATATATTCAACTGCATGTGCAAACTGTAACACTTCAGTTCCCACATGTGAAGAGTATGGGGAGCATTATTTTTCTGTGTTGACTGCTGGTGATGAAATTAATTTAAATAAAATTCTCTTGAATCTCAAGAAGTGAGGCAATATGATGACAGTTGGTCACATAGTTTTATATTCTTGAATTTTTCTTAAGAAGGACAGTAGAACATTCCCTCTGAGAAGGGGGAATGGAAATGTTTTATGTGCTTTTTTTTCAGTGCTGACCTGAAGAAAAAAAAAAAAAAAGAGAGAAAAACAAGCCTATGGTCAAATAATTATACCAGCAAATGTCTTCATTTGCACCTGAAGTGAAATGCTTCTACCAGATTTTGAAGACAGACAGATATCCATTTAAGAACTGGTAGAGAAATTCAATAATTTTCTAATTACTCTGTTGTAAAGCGTTGTCAGAGACCTAGTGGCTAAACAAGCAGAGCAGCTTTGGTAAATGTTTCAACTGAAATGTTGAAGTTTTTTACTCTGAAACAGTTATAAAACGAGAATCTGAAAAATTTCTGTCTCTCCAAGATTCAGCTGCTGTGTTTTAGCCTTTCCTTCGTGAAAATATTTGCTCACTCGCACCCCTCCCGCCAAAACCCAGGATAAAAGTATTCCGTACCCATAAATTTTTTTTCCTTTCATAGTTCAAGGTATGGCTTAAATGATGTCTTGGTGTCTTTTAGTCTCTTACTCTCTGGTTCTACAACTATGGCTTAGTAATTGTTGCTTCTCCCGATATTAAAACTTAACTCATTAAGACAGATTTTGAAATGTGTTGAAATGTTATAAAAGTATAGATTTGATAGAGTATTTTAATAATGTCTGTAGCATGTCTTGGACTTTTTCAGGTAAGAATGTAATTTTTTAAACACTCTAATTATACTCTACGCCTTAGTTCTTAGTGGTTTCTTTGGAGTCACCAGAATAAACTTGGTAAATAAGAAGAATTTTTTACAATAGGCTAAAAAAGCATAGCAGCATGATCGGGAAGGTTGCATTGCAGAATTATTTCCCCACTCCTTAAACACATCTATACACAGTCACTTCTCTGAAAAATGTGTAGTAGTTTGTAGTGACCACTTCGGACTCTTGTGAGCAATTCACTTGTAAGAGTGAATCAAGTGCCTCTCTGCCCATTCTCTGTCTGGCACACATCCTGCTTTTTTTGTTGTTGTGATTAGAAAGACACACTATTATTAAATACCAGTTATAGCATTTGGTCCAGTTTTCTGACATTCATTCACATATGAATGATGCTGTTGGGAATTTGTTGTGTAACCCTCATTATGCCTGCCAACCTTTTGTTCCAAACTCTTCTTAAGCACAAAACATGAAAATGCCCTTAGCTTTTTTTAATGTGTTCTTTTTCTCATGAGCTTTGTTCTTGGTTGAAACTGAGAAAACAAATGGCATTTGGGAACCTTAGGTTTTTATCTTTATTGGTATCTTTAGAGAGAGTATAACATTTCTCTCTCTTTGTTTTAAGCAATTGTTTTGGGTTTAATCATATTTTTGCTGTCTGCCACCGTTCATTTAAGTGAGCAGCTGAAAAGAAACAATCTACTCCTCCTTTCCACACCACTTTGGTAACGCCGACTAGAAATAGAGTAATTCTCCCACTTTCAAGGTGGTCTGTTTCATGTTAGTCTGTTCTTATGCTGCAATTGTTGTATTGTCTACTGGATAATAGAGCACTATGACAAACATGCCGCGTTTGGTTGCCTTTCATCTTCTCTCCTTTGGGAGAATCTTTTCAGTCTGGTAGAATTTTGTGTGTCCTTTGGATCAGCACTGGGGAACAATCATGGTTTTGTAATTCCAAAGATTATTATCCGTGGTATTCTTGCACTGTTTGTTGAAGAAACTGGAAAACATGTTTTGAATGAGATGGGACTGAGGAAGAAGAAAGGGCCATCCCATTCCAGAAAACCAGTTGAATACCACCCTGGAGAGTTGTTCTGAGAGATGCGAGGCAAGCCACTTAACCCAAACTTTTCTCAGACAACTTCATGGGTTGTGAGTCCAACTTGCAGTTGAAAGGCTGCATTTAGGCTGTGTAGCACCTTCACAGATGAATCTGAAGTCAGGAGCTGTGTGGTGAACATATGAAAGGCAATATGATGGTAAGTACTGTTAGGTATATTAAGTGGGGTAGCTGGAGCCTAGTATACACTTTTATTCTGCATCTCTGAGAAAATACCATCTTTTACCTAAGAAAGAAGTTTTGAAAATAAGTTAATTATACTTTTGAAGTACTCGCATCCTGTGTCAATGAAGACTGTAGGAGAGCCAATGAATAGGCTGATGATTCCCATTGGGAGCAAGGTTTCAGCTTTGTATAGTAAATAAAATCTAGGGCTATTCATTCAACCCCTTAGACAAAACACAACATTGAAGAGTTACTCACTGAGTGAATGTTGTCCATCTTCTGAACAGAACAAAGCCAGAATCTTTCAGGAAAAATATGTGAATATATTCCAAAAATGTAAATTCATAAAGCAGTTAAATTAAGGCTTATAGGCATTTCATGTTTTTAAGGGTTTGATCTGCAAACTTAATGTTCTTTTAGCACTGTGTGTTTCTGTGTTTAGTATAGGTACACATACATACACAGATTTGTTCCAGTTTGACAGTCCTTCACATGTTGTTTAGTGTGTTTGATTAGCATAATCACTGTGTCATTATTTCTCACTAGCCTTAGCATATGCAAATTCTTATCTTTTGACTGACAACCATTATTAGACAATCAGAGTATAAGGATTTGCATAATCTCTGTGTGGTTACAGTATTTCTGTGCGATACCACTGTGAATGCAAATCCTTTTGCTCTGACTGGTTTCTGTATATTCAAGCAGTTTGCCAGAAATACTGCTGCGGCCTCAGCATCTCATTGCCAAGTGGGAAAATATAAAAGAAAAAAATAACAAAAAAGAAAGCAAGAGAGAAATACTAGAGTCACATCAGAAGGTGACTAGACAATTGCTACAATTAAATAGCTCCATTAAAAAAGAGAAAAAAAATAAGATAAATCCTTATACTCTTATAAGACTTCAACAAGAGAATAAAAAGTTTACTTTGGAAATTCAATCTGAAGTACTGTTCAAGTTACATAAACCAGTTACATTGTTTGGGAAGTGACTACAGTTTTCTTTTTGATAGAGATCACTTTTGTAAAGAAAAGTAATTCTGTAAATATTGCACATTATTGTAGTCGTTGCAAGTATTTAATGTGAATTATTTTATATTTAACTAGGTTGAGTAATATTTCAGTTTTATGTACATGAAAAGCATCAGGTTAGTTCTACCCTGTTTCATTGATAAAAGCAGAAATGGTAGACACTAAGAAAAGATGTGTAATGCTGAGTTCAATTCACTGCATAATTATTCACCATAATTACTAGGGCAATACTGAATAAATTAGCTGTAAAAGGATAAACCATGCATGGTAGCACATCTAGAACATGTATTTTAACCATTTGACATCATATTGTTCTACTTCCACATGAAACAAAGTACTGTTGAACATTCTTTTTTTGTGTGTTTAATTATGCTTACTAAGCTCTTCCCATCATTCCTTTTGAATTGTGTTCTTTGGTTAGTTTGTAAGATTCTTATTCCCAGATTAACGTGATGTTGGAAAAAAAACCCTGGACTGCTAGCCCTAACAATGGGATGTATTTCTTATGGAAATACGGAACGTCAAATATACTTAGGATCAAACCACTGAGCTGTTGTTGAACTATTCTGTTTCTGACCTGAACACCAGTATATTAAGAATGTGTCAAGTAGATTGTAAGTTATAGGTCTGACATTTCTGGAAAGCATCAGACCTACTACATGTGCTGCACAGATTGGGGTTTTTTTAACATGCACAGTTAATAAATACTTTCAAGAGTTTTGAGATGGATGTGCACAAGCAGAAATGAACTGCAGTGTGTGACACCCAGTAGTTCCAATACTTGCTGGAAGTTTTAGACCTGTTGCACATGCTTTGTCCAGCTTGAATGCGCAGCTGCAGTAGGTGCCAAATATCTCCTGGAGAAGAAGGAGCTACCACTCAGCTCCTACTACTCAGCTGATCAATGTCCATAATATAGGCACTCCATACAGGCAATACAAGGCTGAATGTCCAGCAGTTCTCCAAAACATCAGAGTTTCTGCATAAGTAATAACAATGTAATGTGATATAATATGATATAGTATTACTGCATCTGTACAATTGACCAGCATGATTGCAGGGGAAATGTTTCTGCGTCCTTGATGTTACTGAGAGAGGATCTGCTCAGTTCTCAATTGGAAATAGTCAAATTATGCCCTGAGAAAATTTCTGTTTCAAAAAGTCCCCCAGCTATAAATGATAGTGGCTGTACATGATTGAGGAAGTTTCCTATAGCTTTTAGTAACTGCTCTTCCGGGTTTCTACTAGTATGTCACAATTATAATGCAGTAGGCAGTTTTATGTTTGAACGGTTTGGTGTTAAAACTGCATGCGTCATGCAGTTTTAAAAACGGATTCAGTTCACCAGTAAGTATAAACTGTGGAGCATATGACAACATTTTGTTCTTTTTTGCTTGGTAAGGCATTGTGTATGTGGTTGGTACAGGATTTACGCTGTTTCCAGTGCTCTTATTCATTTCACCATTTGTTGGAACATAAAAAAATGAATGAAATGAGCCCCTACTGAGTTATCTTTATTTCTTATCAACTTTACAATTAAGATGTTCACATAAGCCTCAACTTATACGTGGAAATATTAACACCTTGCCTGCAACTATAATAATATTGTTTGACTTTATTTTTGTACTCACAATTAAATGTGTTTGTAGAAGTGCAGGCCTATGATAAGAAACCGTACTCAGAATATCATTCCTTTAACGTTATTTTCATTGTAACATTTCATTGTCTTAGCATCTGGATTTTAAGAACTTGTGAGAGGTGTTGGTAGCTGTGTTACTGAATTCATTTGAGTAATGGAGGTCAGACTTTTGGTGAGTAATCTTTTTGTAAATTACCACTAAAGTGTTCTACAGCATTTTTTTCCTGAGAGCTTCAATGACCTGAGGTGTTTTTCTGCTCACTTAGTATAGGACTGTCATGGTTTAACCCCAGATGGCAGCTGAACACCACTCAGCCACACGGTCACTCCTCCTCCCTACCCTCTCTCCATCCACCAGTGGGATGGGGAGGAAAATCGGAAGAAAAGGTAAAGCTCTTGGGTTGACATAAAGACAGTTTAATAGGATAGAAAAGAAAGATCATGATGATGATAATAATAATAATAATATACAAAACAAGTGATGCACAGTGCAATTGCTCACCACCTGCTGACCAATACCCATCCCATTCCCAAGCAGTGATCCCACCCTCCGTCTGGGGTTAAACCACGACAAGGACCATAGTGATTTCAGTCAGTCTTTTGCAGGTAATTTGTTTGGTTTTGAGGTAAATATAGTTCTGTACTTCTTTGTCTGTTTTAGGGCTACTATATGTTCTGAACAGGCTCTGGGCATCCACATTATCATCATCCTTTGACCTGGATGCTTTTATTTATAGATATTAGTGCAATTCTATTAGTTTACTGCCAAACTCAAGCATTTGAAATGCTCATGTCATGCCCCTTGGTTTTAATATACAATTAAAAAAATAAAAATAACTCCTTTTGGTTTATATCCTTTTGCAATTTGAGCTTTTATGGATCAAACTTCCATGTTTTCCTTTGCTATCAGTTGTTGTTGTTTTTAAGTAAGGCACACTCTCATGCCTCTGGGATAAGAAGTCACGTAAAAAGGTCTAATAAAAATTATATATATTAAAAATTTGTTTAAATACAGGAAGAGCTATGTGTTTGAATTTCAGTTTCAGCATAAAAAAATTCTCCACCAAAAAAAAAAAAGAACACTTAGTAATTTTTGGTGGAAATTATGTAAGATTTACATTTCCAAACGAAAATTTCTCTGTAGATAAAATTTACCAGCCTGGGTTCTGCCTTCTGCAGATATTTAATGAAATTTAATGAGAGGGAGACTTGGCTACAGAAGGCCCTCAAGGACAGCAGCTATGGTGATTCTGGAAAAGTTGCCCAGGCAGGTAGGATAACACGGGATCTCCTGGGTCAACTTCTCGGTGATTTGGTGGCAGATGTTTCATCCATAAGAATTCATGCAACAGCCGTTCCTTTCATCTGCAGTCCACCAAAAAAAAAAAAAAAAAAAAAAAAAAGAGGTCTTTCATGCTTTTCATGCTCTATGGTAAGCACCAGAACAAAGAAGAACGCAGCTAAGGTCATTGATCTGATAACGTTGAATTTGAAACAAGCAAGCAAAACCACATGAAAGCGGTAAGGTCAAAGCTAAGAAAAGAGTATGGGGCCAACTTCTGCCATGCCCTTGCTTTAAGCCTGGGTTTTGCTGAAGTACAGTAAGGCCCTGAAAATCTTGGGGAAGGAATACAGTATTTGATCAAAGAAAGTAAATAATACCGTGTTGCCACAAATTTCAGCTTGAATAATTAAAACATAGATGATATTATTGCTGTGCATTTTATTTATTGAAAACAAAAGTTAGCTGAATAAAATATGAAACCTTTCATATTTATCTTCGTTGCCCAAACTAGCCGTTACCTTACAGTCTGCAATGAACCTTGAGCAATGTCCTACCCCTAGACTGACCGCAAGGAAAAGTGTGGCACAGCCTGTGTTACATAGTAAGATAGACCTAGTGCTGGAGAGCAGAAAAGCAAAAGGTAGTGGACAAGTCAAACACAGGGCAGCTCACCCTTTTTGTGTTGTAACTTATATTGGTGAGAGGAAGTAAAGGGTGATCTTGCAAACCACGCTCTCCTGCACGTTTTTGACAGCTGAATCACCATCTTTCATGTGAATTCCAAATCTCTCTGTCCTTCACTGTAAATGGCAGTAAATTAGGAAGAACTTCTTTCTTTAGAAGAAGTTCAAAATTTAGGAAGAAGTTCCTTACAATGAGGGTGGTGAGACACTGGAACAGGTTGCCCAGAGAGGTGGTGGAGGCCCCATCCCTGGAGACATTCAAGGCCAGGCTTGGTGAGGCTCTGAGCAACCTGATCTAGTTGAAGATGTCCCTGCTTACTGCAGGGACTAGATGACCTTTAAAGGTCCCTTCCAACCCAACACATTCTATGATTCTATGATAAATTAAATCAGTTGCATCTAAGAAATAAACTAAAAACCCAATGATAGTTATATAGCACTAGAAATGAGTAAAAAGCAGATTTTATGAAAGTATATCACGGTAACTTTTATTTTGAAAGCAAATACCATTTACATAAGTTGAAATACAGTTTATATGTGTAATTAGTAACATTCAATGAGCCTAGAAGTGCTTGGAGATTCGATTAAGTATCTCACCACTTGCTGATTATCTCAGCTACATGATATTATTTCCCTCTTTATACTTCCCTGCAATCCTTGCTCTCTATTTTCTGGCAATCAGCTGCCTCTCTCTGTTCCTCTGACTCTCAGCAGGGCTCCTCTCTGTCTTCCAGGGTCTGTGATATCCGAGTGCTTATCATGCTGCACCTAGGTATCCTGTTACCTCTCTCAAATTTCCTGCATAAAACTTCTAGAGGCTTATCTGGTGCTTTTAGGTGTTTATTTGAAAATTTATGTATTGGTGGTGTTTCCCAAATGAAATCTTCAGGAAAAAAATAATAATGTCAAATATCACTCCGGCAATTCTGCCCCTCCAGCTTTATTAGAATCTGGGGCTAAGTTTTGAAGTTTAATTCTGCTTTGCAGTATCAAAGAGCAATTGGCAGAGAAGAGATTCTTACTTTGAAGCAGCTTTTCTTAATCAACTTGGAGGCTATCCAGAACACTTCTTCATTTAGAGCCATAAACACAAATCATCCAGTTCACAATGAGGCCATGTAGCTGTATATCTAGAAGTCCACATCTTTAGAAAGAGAAAGGGAAGTGTGCAGATGGATTTCTGTATCGGCAGATGAAAAAGGGAAAATCTGTGGAGTGATTAGGAAAGAAACTCCACATTTTCCCGTGAGATCAAAATAAAATTAAATCCAAAATAGACCGACTATTCCACACCTTCATGATTTTTCTCAGTTCTACAATTTGTCTCATTCTCAATATGTGAGCATCAGTTCCCCCAGAATTCCAACCCCATTTGGAGCTAGAATTCTTACTGCAAAGATGGGCAAATCCAATGCAAAAAATCAGTTGGTCCATCTTGTGAACCATGGTGATACCTTTCATATAACCCTTAGAGAGCTTCTTTGTTGGCTTTCCTAACTTATGGCACTTGTGAGATAATGTGAAAGAGCTTAGCATGTTAACGCTGAAGGCTAAACTAATAGTATCTCACAGCTGTGGTTAACGGAAAGGCAAACAGTTATGCTGGATCAAAGAATGCACAATTTCGTGTTATCATGTGCTGACTTATTCATATATCTGAGCTTGAGGTTTCCCTAAGTATTTTAGACCTGCAGTGGCAAAAGGAACAGTGCCTAAATTTCTCCAAACTTCATCAGCAGCGCAACAGCATCAGTTAAGACCAGGTCATGCTTTAGTGTTGAAAATCACAGGATACAGGTTTATTGGTTCTGCTGGTATAAGAAGTAATCTCTTGGGTAGTGGAGCAGTTGAAAAAAGAAGAGCTGTTACTGTCTATTTACTTTCTTATGTGGTGGTGTTTTTTTCTGGTCTATACAATAGTATTTTGGGACCGTGGACTTTTTCAAGATCATGTTACTGAGTAAAAGGAGTGCCCCAGCACATGGTTTGATCACCACAGAGTAAAAGGAGTGCCCCAGCACATGGTTTGATCACCACAGAAAGTCTTACACAGGGTGCTGTAGTGTTTCAGAGCTTGATATACTCTCACCTTAGCCATCAGTGTTATTTTAGGGTTATGTTACAGTGGCACGCCTAGTTCCTAGGTAGCATTGGTGTTCTTCTGTGCTGACAGTTGCACAAATGTATGAGGTGTTTTACTGTCACATCAAATTGAAGAGGATGTTCAACCTGAGCATTTCTTCCAAACCTTTCTATAAAGCTCTGACGTTTACCTTGTTCTTTTTTTTTTTTTTTTTTACAAATCTGAATTTCTTTTCAACAGGAATTAGTTTAATGACCTATTTCATATCTGACACTGAACAGCTGTCAAGTGATGCAAAACTTCTGTAGTGATCTGTTCTGGATGCACTGCAATAGAAGCCATGACTGTCTGCCATTACATCTTCTATGAATAATTGATTAAGGAAAAGCTCTGATTCTTTATTTATCAAATAACGCTTTGCTAACAGACTAGAAAAAAGTGAATTGTGGGGACATGAGCACGGAAAAAGTTGGGTTTTTTCTCAAGACACGTACAAATTATGCTGTGTGAATACTGGTTGTCATCAAAGTTAGACAGTTAGTTGTATTGTGTGTCATAAAAGTCTGTGATTTTGTAACAATACAATTTAAAGATAAAAACTATCAGTGGCCTTACAAAGTTGCTGTAGAGCTATTCCTAGATTTTAAAAATAGCTAAATAGCTGTGAAATGCTTTTTGTGAAAAAGAAATATAAATATTTTTGACCAGTGAATTTGGGGAAGTTGATTTCAATCTGCCACATAAAAACAGTCTCTTGGGTAGCCTTATGGGTTGCTGACTTGCAGACACTGACAGATCGGCGTTCTGGTAGAGGCTAGTTCAGAATAATGCTTTTCATGAAAGGAAAAATTCATCCTTCAAATAGGGTTTATTCAAAATGATTTCTTCTAAACAGCTGTGAAAATAATCTTTGGAGGATTTGGATTTCTTGCAGGTTGTGTAGCAGTTGTTTTGTGGAAAAGATTGATTTATTAGTTCCTGGGAAATAATTATTTTTTTCATAATACTGAGCTATTCTGTTTTATTCTGGAATCATTTGTGTATAATATTCCTTCACATTTCCATTGATCGTTCTTTTAGTAATTTTATGTAAAATATTTTTGTTTCATTTAGTGCACTAGCTTTTGTATGATATCAAAAAACATAAATTGGTGTTTTGATAGGTGAACTTGTTCAACATTTACAGCTTTTATCTTTCTTCAGTAAAGGGAGATTGGCGCGTATAGAATTGAACTAAGGACGTGTATTTCAAGATACCTAATGACACTTTTCTTTGCTCCTCTTTGTAAAACTCTTTATTACCTCTTTGTAAAACTGTATGAAGAAGAAATACTTATTTTTGAAGAAAAATAATAGTTTTCTGTAGTGTGGGGTGTGGTATGGCATAATGCAGTAACTGTTTTGAGACTATAGATAACATAGCATACAGTGGAACGGCAAAAGCTTTTATTTTTCTTTTTATTCTCTCTTTACAGATGGACCCAATTCAAAAAGCTGTAATAAATCATACATTTGGGGTTCCTCTTCCTCATAGAAGAAAGCAAATCATATCATGCAACATTTGCCAGCTGAGATTTAATTCTGATGTAAGTCGATCATTTTGTATCAGATTAGAAATATGTACTTATCTTCTAGGATGTGCCGTAATTTGCATAAATTGAACCTAAATGAAATGTTGTGATTTCGGTTTGTGGCTCAGCAGATGAAAAGGCTGTAGGATGCTTCAAATAAACACAATTATTTGGTAGTGTTTATACACCCGGCCAGATTTTCCCTGCGGATATATTCCTGCAAGCTCATCAACTTCAGTTGTGCTGCACAGAGTGTAAATAGGAAAATGGATTGATCCATTACTGCTAATAAGGCTGAAATATTTGCTGGGTCCTAATTCTTCTACCAGTCCTGGTTATGTTTGCCTTCCTTTTCAGTCTGTAAATGTTACGAGTTATTCAGATATACTTCGAGTCCTTGTGGATCTACCTTCCTTTTTCTACCTTTACAATATCTCTAAAGCTCTAAAAAGAAAAAAAGCTCTAAAAAGAAAAAAAAAAAGCAGGTGATTTTTTTTTTTTTCAGTTGGCTTCTACCTACATCCTCTCACTTCTCCAGCAAGCTGAACTCTCTAATACACAGAGGAAACCTGTACCCCACAATTACCCAAGGAAGCTGTGCTGTGGTGCTTCTTGCCAAGGAGTATGTGTTCTGTCACAGAAAAGCCGCTTGGAATTTAACTCCTTTATTTCCTTCTCCAAGATCACTGCGTGTGCAGACAAAACCTGACATAGTACAACACAATTTATTCTGCTATTCTAGTCTCTCCAGGAAGTTTCTAGACATGGGCATTGCTGTTGGAAACTTACCTTCCCCTACCAAATGTCTTTCATTTACTACCGGTTTTACTAATTTAAATATGGATTTATTCTATCAGAATTTATTCTGTCAGAATAAAAATGTTTGAATTTAGAGTGAGGACTAACCCAAAAACATCCATGAGACATCCATGCTAGTCATATGAAGAAATGGAATAATTCTTGTGTGATGCTACTTCTTTGTAGGCAGTATTTATGTACGGTTTGTACCTATTTTTAGTTTATCGATTATTTATCAAAGCCACGAACTTGTCAAAAACTTAAATTGAACCTTGAAACATTCTTCTAAGGATCGGCCACCTAGGGGTTAAAAATAATGCAGGTCTTTTCATTCCCCTTAGCTTTTTATTCCTTAGAAATAATTTTAACAAGATCTTAATTTCCAGACCAGTCAGCATCATGTACTTACTATCACTGATGACTCCAGATTTTCTAGTTCATGGACTGAATGGACACCTTCCTCTTATAACATTGACAGTGGTGCAAGGAAGGGTTAGACATTCTCTGGGCCTCTCGTGTCCCTCACAGATAAAAATAGAAGAGTCAAATTAGGCTCTTTCAATTAGAAGCCAGATGCTAGAATTAGGACTGTAGATACTGAGCCATTCATGGGGAGGGGACGACAGAGACTTCTGGGCCACAGTGCATGCCACTGACTAAGCAGCCCAGCTAATCACTCATAATTTTCATCTTTGTCTTGGGGAAAAAGCACGTCACACGGAATCATACATAGTATATAGCTGCATGAGAAGTCAAGCACCTCGGTGTTACATACTAAAGTGAAACACCTCCTTTCACAGAGGGTATACCGTTTGTTAGTCTGCAAGAAGATCTAGACAAAAGAAAGGATGAATACATCATTAAAATGACTCAGTCATTAGCAGATACACAACTTGGATTGATACACGGGATGGAAAATTTTCCAGCTGACAGGAGCTAGGCATTTTCCAGAATAAAATGTTTGAAATAAAAATTCCTCTACACAGAAGCAAACAAGATATCAGTGGACACTAATACTTCTTATGCGTGGGACTGGTATGCTCCCATACTTTTCTGCTGCTCTTAGAAAGGATTCCAAAGAAGAGAGGGGGAAGAAGCAGTGGCCATTTTCAGAGTCATCTACAGTGCTCAAAAAGCTGGTTTCAGAAGAAATCTATTCATTTAGACTGTTCGCAGCAAACTCTTGGAAGAAAAGGTTTCAAGCAGATATTTAGTTGTCTCTTGACACCTTCAAGGTGACACACCTTCATAGACTTGAACTCCAATTTGCCAACACTGTTCAGTAGAACGTTGTTCTAATGCTCCCCTCTCTCAAAGCAGATCAATACCATTAACTTTTTGGAATGGGGAGACCTTCTTACTGAGTATCTTTCACTTTCCACTTTTAATATTCACCTAATTTTTAAAGCAAACCCAGTGTTTCTGATTGATGGAGAGATTACTATCCAAAAGCTGCCCATTGATTAACATGGGATGATATCTCTCTCCCTTTTCCCTACCACACAGAAGAGATTTAAGGGTATCTTTTTGATAGTCTCTTCTCATTCCAGTGCATATAGTTATTACTCCTGAAAATCACAAAGCGCTCTGCTGAGGCTTTTTGAGAAATAGTAAGTGGTCAGACTTCCACTGCAGTTTAGAAATGTGTTTCTGCAATGTGAGGGCAATAGGCAGAGCTAAGTTCCTCCGTTCCTTGGGTAGTTCTGTATGTCCAACAGTTTTTGAAGCAAAAATGCGCTAAACTAAAGATTTAATGTTGAGACTTAAAGGAAAGCTTGCTCTGAAGAAAAAGACCTATTAGCTATCGTTTTTTGATAACTCTACTGTATGAATGGCAAGCACACACATTGTAATTTTTTCTTTTATTATTATGAAAAAGTTTCATTTACTGAATGTTCCTACCTTTCATTTTCATCATATTTTGTTGAACATGATTTAAAACCATAACAACAGTAAATAGCTTTTCTGTTCAGAAACCTAGGGCTTTGTGGCTTCTCTGCCAATACGTCTTTATTTTTAGATGCCAGAGATAGGGCTTATCAGACAGTAATGATTAGAAATTCCATTTACCTACTGCACGACAATATTATGAAAATGTTTACAATAAAACTGGTCTGTGAAATTTTTCATTTTTGCAGAGAACACAGAATTTTCTCCCCTTTGATACAGATTTCTTTCAGAGCAGAAGAGCTTTTTTTTCTGGTTACACGGTATCAAAATTACATTCCAAAGAAAAATGAGAAAAGGCAGTACAATAGTCTAAAATCGTTTAGCTTCTTTCTAAAGGAGTTATCTATAAATCTTCATGACAGCTGTGTGTTCAGTATTTCTTTTTAAAATAAATCTTCTCATACAAGGGAAGGGAGGAATGAGCAAGTAACCAAAGCCTCTCCATGCTGAGAAAAAAACATTAGAACAGCAGAGGTAGGTTCTGTGGAGTCTGTTTCAAGCAGTGAATCTTTTTTTTTTTTCTGGTTTTTTTTTTTTTTGCATTGAGAGAGATCTATCTGTAACATTTACATTCACATTGTTCATCCAATACAGGGCAAAACATTTAAGTATGTGCTTAGTTGCAAGTCTGTGAGTTGCCATTTAGACTTTGGCAGCTGCTGAGAGCTATTGCACCAGTTCAGAAGAACTGTTAAATGCATACTTTGTAGTAAACATTAAACATCTGCTAAAAGCACCCTGTAAAATGAAGTCCAGCTGGCTTCAGTAGGACAACTCATGTGCCTATAGATAGCTGTAGGAGTAAATTCTCTGATAACATGTCCAATCACTAAAAAAAAAAACCACAACCAAACCAAACTAAACCAAAAAACCCAAACAAACGGAATCACGGAATCACGGAATCTTCAGAGTTGGAAGGGACCTCTAGAGATCATCTAGTCCAACTCCCCTGCTAGAGCAGGATTGCCTAAACCACATCCCTCAGGGCTGCATCCAGGCGGGTCTTGAAAATCTCCAGAGAAGGGGACTCCACAACCTCCCTGGGCAGCCTGTTCCAGTGCTCTGTCACCCTCACTGTAAAGAAGTTTTTCCGTGTATTTGAACGGAACTTCCTATGTTCTAGCTTGTGCCCATTGCCCCTTGTCCTGTCGCTGGGAACCATTGAAAACAGCCTGGCTCCGTCCTCCTTAAACCCACCCTTTAGGTACTTGTAAACATTAATCAGGTCCCCCCTCAACCTTCTCTTCTCCAGGCTAAAGAGTCCCAGCTCTTTCAGCCTTTCCTCATAAGGGAGGTGCTCCAGTCCCATAATCATCTTGGTTGCCCTACGCTGGACTCACTTCAGTAGTTCCCTGTCCCTCTTGAACTGGGGAGCCCAAAACTGGACACAGTACTCCAGTTGTGGCCTCACCAGGGCAGAGTAGAGGGGGAGAATGACCTCCCTCGACCTACTGGCCACAGTCTTCCCTATGCAGCCCAGGATGCCATTGGCCTTCTTGGCGACAAGGGCACACTGCTGGCTCATGGATAATTTGCTGTCTACCAGGACCCCCAGGTCCTTCTCCTCAGAGCTGCTTCCCAGCATGTCCGCCCCTAACATATACTGGTGTTTGGCATTCTTCCTTCCCAGGTGCAGGACCCTACACTTGCTTTTGTTGAACCTCATTAGGTTCTTCTCTGCCCAGCTCTCCAGCCTGTCCAGGTCACGCTGGATGGCAGCACGGCCCTCTGGAGTGTCAGCCACCCCTCCCAGCTTGGTATCATCAGCAAACTTGCTGAGGATACACTCTGTCCCCTCATCTAGGTCATTAATGAATATATTGAACAAAATTGGTCCAAGTATTGACCCCTGAGGGACACCACTCGTTACAGGCCTCCAACTGGACTCTGTGCCGCTGATCACAACCCTCTGAGTTCTGTCACTCAGCCAGCTCTCGATCCACCTCACTGTCACCTCGTCTAGCCCATACTTCCTCAGCTTCCTAATGAGGATGTTATGGGAGACAGTGTCAAAAGCCTTGCTAAGGTCAAGGTAGATGACATCTACGGCTCTCTCCTCATCCAGCCAACCCGTTATAACATCATAGAAAGCTATCAGATTGGTCAGGCATGATTTGCCCTTGGTAAATCCATGCTGACCACTTCCAATAACTTCCTGTTCCTCTATGTGTTTGGAGACGACATCCAGAATGAGTTGCTCCATTACCTTCCCAGGGACAGAGGTGAGACTAACCGGCCTGTAGTTCCCTGGGTCCTCCTTCTTGCCTTTTTTGAAGATTGGAGTGACGTTAGCCTTCCTCCAGTCCTCAGGCACCTCTCCTGTTCCCCATGACTTTTCAAAGACGATGGAGAGTGGTCTAGCGATAACATCTGCCAGCTCTCTCAGCACTCGCGGGTGCATCCCGTCAGGGCCCATGGATTTATGAATGTCCAGCTTGGGTTTTTTTTCCAACCCAATGGTTTGGAAAAAAAGAACTTACTAAATTTTCCTCATGTTTTTGATCACCTGTCTTGACTTTTTGGTTTCACACATTTCCAATTTCATCAACTGATCAAGGCAGTGACAGTGTCTGTTAACAAGGTCAATTCTTGCAAAGGGATTCTCTCTTTCTCTTCCCTCTCATTTAATGCAGATGTCTGAGTGATAATCCAGCTTGCCGTTAGAGAAAGGTTGGGCAGTGTTTTTATGTACTCACAGGACTTAAATTCCATTATGATACATTGTAAAAATATTTCCAAATATGTTAGCCAGAAATTATTGTTTGACTTAAATAGCAACAGTAGTAATATTCTCCTGAAAGTCATGAACTGAATGCTCATTGTGGAGTCCTTATTTGTTGTGGTTTTACCTTGGTTTTCTCCATCTTTATAAAGAAAAGGTATCGATACATAGTTCAACGGTATGAAGTTGTCAGGATTCAAAAAGTGTCGTTCCAATAAAATAATAGTGAAGGATTTTTTTAGAGGATAAGGATGCACTATAGCTCCACAGGATTTTACTATGGTTCTAACTTTCATGGGGAAAGAAGCAGGACCAGAGGACATGTATCCCATTTAGGTTATGCTTGGAACCTAGAACAAATGACTAAAGTATCAATTTGTAAGCACCTAAGGAATAATAAGGTGAGAAGAAACAGCCAACATGAATTTGTCAGGAACAAATCATGTCAAACCAATCTGATTTTCTTCTTTGACAGGGTAATTGGTCTAATGGATAATGGGGAATAAATAGATGTGATATATTTTGGCTTCAATAAGGGTTGATGCAGTCCTATGTGACAGTCTTGTAAAGTAAGTAGGTGAACATGGTCCAGGTGAAATTGTTAAAAGTTGGTTGCACAACAGATTGAAAAACTGTACTGAGAGTAGTTGCTGATGGTTTCCTGTCAAAACAAAAGATCACTACAAGTCAGGATCTGCAGGAGTCTGTTCTGTGCTTGCTGCTACTCTAAATTTTCATTAGCAATGTGCCTGACACAATAGAAAGTACATACACCAGGTTTGTGGATGACACCTAGATGGAGGGTGGCAGGCACTTGATGGAAAGTGGCAAGTTCAGGATTGCAGTCCAAAATTATCTTCACCAGCTGGAGAAAATAGTCTGGAATTCTGACAAGTGCAGTAAATAAAAGCACAAACTATTGAGCTTAGACTGGAAAAATTAAACGTACAAGTAGTAAAATGAGAAATGTCTGGCAAAACGGGCAAAAAGAAATTATAGTGAATCACAATCCAAATATACATTAACAGTTGCTAATGGGGGAAGAAAAAAACAAAACACCCAACTAATTCTATGATAATGTTTTTTCCCCCCAAAATTGTTACATTTATCAATAGACAGGTAAGTATTCCACAGTATTTGAAATTGGCAATGCCTCAGGTGAAGAATTATTTACAGCAGTGGTTATCACACTTTAACAAAAGCATAATTAGTAGCAGAATTTAGAAGACATCCACTAGTATGACAAGATGTAAAAAAACTTTATTAGGGAAAGTAGAAAGAACTGGATAGATAGTGTATGAAAGGGGGTTAATAAGAGAACAGTGACTAATTGATATTTGCGTTCCTTGGTTTTGATAGAAGAATAAATTTGATTAATTCTTCAGATTAATTTGATTCAATAAATTTTTTGTTGGAATATTTGGTGAAACAATTCCAGCTCTAACGGTAGTGAAGTTCTGGAAGGAAACACATAGGGACATTTGTGGCCTCCCTGTTGGCAGAGGGGCTTAACAAATTAGACACCTGTTTCTGAGAATGGACAGGAAACGCTGAATGTAGCTTCAGAGCTGAGAGAGAGATTACGTGACCTCCTGCTCAACTAACTTACAAACCTGTTTCCATGGTATGGAAGAGGTAATAGAGATTTCATTTCTTCTCCTTGCCAAGTGATGATCACACCTGGCCTGTGGCCTCTGTTTGCAGAGAGAGGGACTTTCAAAAGTTGATCCATTAAGAACCAGGAAAGGCTGATACAGCTAACTGCTTGAAGTTATTTAGCATTTCACCCTTCTGATTTCAACTTTCAGAGATACGCTTAAATGGTATTCGAAGCCACATGTACTATTTGCCTCAGTCGCTGTTCTGTGTGTGGCTATAACCACATGTTCTTATTCTTTGCATGTTTCATTGTGCCTCCAATTGTGGGTTAGATTTAGATTTCCAATTAACCTTTCTTTAGATTTAGAACCCTTCTTTGGTATAAAAGCAACAATTTCTGCTTGAATTGTAATGCACGGCTTCCTTAATCAAAGTCACTTGTTGCAGGTATTGCCAGCCATCAAGCACATTTATCTATTACCTCAGGACAAATTGACTTCTGGTCGTTCCAAACTGATGCATCTGCGTTCAGTGAGATCATCAGCCTGATTCTTTGAGGAGAGTCTCTTGAGCAAGCGTTTACAGATGCTCAGCATCCCCTTAAACTCAGTGTTACTCTGTGAGGGTATAGCATTAATTGCAGCACTTATACCTCACCCAGAATAAAACTTCACCCAGAGTTAACTTAATTTTATTTATATATAAAATTATTTATATATATATATAATTTATATAGGTATATAACTTCATATATCTATGTATATATGCTACTTCTTTCTAATAATGCACCATCTTTCCTGTACTGTGGAGTTGAGCATAAGGAGAGAAACAAGTGCTGATTTCAATTGTGGAATTGCACATGCCATTCATTTGAGATCAGAATGTGAGTCAGAATGGAAATACACTCATAGGTCGACACTTTTCCAGAGATACTGGTTTGTAGTATTCACTGGAAAAAGTAGCAATTAATCACAGAAGGTGATTAGTGCAGAGGTTTCTATGGGATATCTGGCATTTGTGTCAACACATTATGGAAACCCTAAAGAATTGCTAAAAAAATAATTCAAGATATGTGATTTTTTGGCATGCCAAAAGTCTAACCAAATAGCAAACAATATTTTGCAGTTACATTGCATACATGACTAATTTGAAAACAACCTAGTATTTTTTTTGCCCAGTTGGATATTGAGTGGAGTCTGCTTTTATAGGCCTAGCCTGCACATTTTAGAAGCATTACCTCCTCTTTCCACTTTTAAAGGCTGCAATATGAGTTGCAGTCAGGTCCTGTGCAGGTCTGGTCTTCCCCATACTAGAGAATTCAAACTTCCTTTTTTTGACTGGGTGCTGTATTTTGAAAGAAAATAATCTTAATTTTTTATTTCAATCTCGTCTTCTGTTAGATGTTGTTTCATTCTGAGATGGTTCTGAGTAACCTTTTTCGTGTAGGAAATAAGTAACTCAGTTTATAAATTACGAAATCCAGAATACTCTGTTGAACAACAGTCATGAATTTTCACAAAATCTGTAGTTTCTTAAAGCATTTCTAAAATGCTTAGTACAAAGTATAAATAATTTCCTTTTGTTGTATTAAGTATTTTTCCCGTAATCTTCACCTTCTGTGCAAAACTTTTGTGCACCTATAAAACCTAGGAGCAGAAATTATTAATATCTGACACAGCACCTTGTTGTTTAGCTTCTGAGTACTTTTGGAGGTGTTGAACTGAGTCCCTTGATTGATAACCTAAGGGTGTAGGTATTTCCTTGCCTCTTAAGCATTGCCCACAATCCAAACATTTGGGTGGTGTAAGTGGTCTCTCAGTCGTTCACGAGCTATGGAGCTCTCTACGTTAACTCTTCACTAATCCTTGTACCTCTCTCCTCTCTTGTAGTGAAAGTAATCTATTCTGTCTAGAAAATCTGTACTGTTGCAGAACATGGACCAGCCCAGAGGTATCGGGCTCGTAGAGGCATTGCCTGATGACAAAAAAGAAGTAGGAAAGAAGGAAAGTTTCAAGTTATTGATCTTTAAGAACGCGTGCTCTTAATATCAGCTGGTTACTTGGTCTGTTGCCTTTGGAGAGAGATTGAGTGCCTTGGTGTCCACTGCATTCACAATTTATTCTAAAAATTCACTCTCCGGCCACGTTCAGCAGTGGTAGTTGAAGAGAGAGTGTCTAAATCAACCATGGGAACAGGCTGCCCAGGAAAGTGGTTGAGTCACCATCACTAGAGGTATTTAAAAGATGTGTAGATATGGCGCTCAGGGACATGGGTTAGTTAGTGGTAACCTAACACTTGGTAGCGTTAGGTTAACAGTTGGACTCAATCTTAAGGGTCTTTTTCAACCTAAATGATTCTGTTCCGTAAATCCAGGAGCAAGCAAAGTCTAATGCTTCCCAGCTACCTGGTCCCTGCACAAGCAGAGGTTATGGAGAAATGTCTAACATCTGCATCAACTGAACACCACAGTCAGTATAAGAACACGATCCTGGAGGGATTAAAACATTCAGCTTATCAGCAGTTGTTGCTGTGTTAGGACTTAAAAAAATTATGCAAACCAGACTTGTTTTTATTCACCTTTGTCAACTCTTGCTTCCTACCTCTGCTCATCCTACCAGGTTATTTCATTTTCAAAGCACTCACTTTTTCTGATAAAGCAAGCCAATTGTGCAGAAGGTTTGACATCTCTTGAAAATTACTTGAGTTTGCTAGAAATGGTCTGTGAATAGGCAATGGCTCTCTCTGATAGTCCCATTTATAATTTGCAGAAGATTAATGACCAGTATTCTGGCTGTGGAATATGGAGACAAATTGGTTTAAAAGGTTTCTGCTTCTGGCACCAAAGTGAATGGTTGCAGTATTTGCCCTTTTGGGCCCAACTTTTAACTTCTGCTTGGGCGTAGATGATTTCAGAACTGCAAAGAGCAGAAGAAGAAGCAGAGAAAGGCAGAGGTGAGAGTAATTAATAAGAGAGAAAGTCTGAAATAAATGTAACCTCCCTCCTGTGTTTAAACACATCTATGCTTGTTACTGTCAGAAATTTTCCTTCTCTCGGAAATTATTAAATTAGAATATAAGAATGTACCAGAAAACATGATATTGGTGGGCGGAAAGCAGACCTAAATGGTCTGATAGGCCATAAATTTTCCAAAATCTCCTTTCAGTGTCAGGAGAGTGCTTAATGTGGATTATCTGTCAGTCACTAAGATAACTTCCAGGCAAATTACATATTTATTTCCAGTGGTTTTAATGAATCGGGTCCTGTAGCTACATTCCTAAGGTTACAATAATGTCAGAAAGATTTTGTGCCTGGTGAAGAGTTGGGGGAACATGAGAATTAAATTTAAATGCTAAAGTTGGGTAAGTATTGGCTAATTGGAGTTTCTTTGAAGTCTGTGGCTGGAATTGCGGGAATGAAGACAACGCTTAGTTAGTATTTTTGAACTGTATATTGAAAAATACCATTTGGTATTGGTAAGACAGGGAAAAATACAGACAGTGTAAAGGGGCCGGGGGTGGGGCGTGGGAAGAAAGAATTCGCTCTTCCAGTTCTCTCGTGTTCCATTCATGGAAAATACTGCCCATTTCAACTGCAAGGAGAGAAACCTCTGCTTTATCACTTCTTGCCAAACACTTATTTGTGTTTGAGACATTTTTTCCTGTCAGCTTCCTCAGTCAACGTGGGAAGTAAATCAGTCAACTCTAATAAACAACTGAAATTTATGAACGACGGTGATGGGGACTCTTTACAGAAACCACTTTCCATAAGCGAGTCATCACCTAAAAGGAAAGATAAATTGTAAACTCTTTGCTGTGCAATCTTCATCTAGCTTTGCTTGGTCTGTGGTAACTTCTTCCTTATAAATTTATTTTAAAAAATAAGAATTTATGCAGTAGAGAATCTGAGATTCTGGATTATTAATAATAGGTGCAGGTAACAAATGTGACTATAAAAACAGAAAAATATTGTCTGCTTTCAGTCACCAATCAGTGACTCCTCCTGGCTCACTTTCTTAGGCACTGATAAGGACATAAAGCAGAACTGGGAGAAGATAAACAGGCAGGGATATATGTCAAAGTCTGGTCCACAGAAAGAGCAGATAGTGACGAAAATGTGGCGTTTTATGTGATGTAGCAAGATCTCCATCAAAATGAGTCAAATGATGTACAGTGTATTTTTTCTCAAAAAAAAAAAAACCCTAATCCTAATTTATTCTAAAAATGCATTAAAAGTAAAGTTGCTCTTTTACTTGGCTTTGGTTGATTATACCCTATTCCAACAGCCATAAAATCTTTTCAAATGATCTCTGGACACTTTTTTTTTTTTTTTCTCTTTATGGTCAGTAAAATTGTACTCCCTGGGGTACCTTTGATATATTCTTCTTCACTGTATCTGTGCAGCCACCTCTTGTACAAAACATAATGTTTTCTTTTGTGAAAATTACTGTTAAACGTAACTGCCCCTGATGTAAACAAATTCCACTTCAGAACCTCCAGGCCTGACTTTTTCAGCTTCTTGGTTCTTTTATGACTCCTCACATGTCTTTTACAGTCTCTGGAGATATTGCTATTCCGTGTACTTACTCACATCACAGCTAACAGCTGGGAGTCTGATCCTCTGAAGGAGTGGAAGTGCAACCCAGTATCTACTTTTAAAAGCTTTATATTGGAATAAAAAAGCACCTATTTGAACTATACCTTTGAGGGTGTATTGCCCCCACTCATGTGCATTTTCTTTTTTAATCTCAATTGAAAATGAAGTCTTTAAAGGTTTAAAATGGCCAAAGGGGACTGACTTCTTTTCAGGAAAGAATCCAATATGGCACTTACACCTGACTCCCCCGTGGCCTTTAAAAGCGTGATTATGAATTCAAAACACGTATTTAAACCGAGGCAATGCTCCGCTGGCAGACCATAGAGGTACTCCCATATATATAATTGTTTGATGACTTGATCTCAAACTGTGATTTTAAAAATACAGGGGTTTATTCTGTTTGGGGTTTATATAGGTCTCATTGTATTGTGGTGGAATAACTGTAGATAGAGATGCATAGTAAACGTACTGAATTCGTTTATGTTAGCTCTTTTTGGATGGGCATAAATGTTTCTTTTTATTCTTTAGAAAGGAGATTTTAGAAGGTGGTTTCTGAACAGGTTTTATCCTTTCCTCAGCATAGCCTATTTTCTCTGCATCAGTGGACTTGTCATGATAATCAACTTTTTTGTCCCAACCGTCAATCACTCCTGATTACAGCTGGGGAGAAGTTCTGTTCTGTTGATCAGCCCATCAGTGCACATAATGTTACACCTGGAGACAAGTGAAAATCATCCCTCGATGGGAGAATCACTTGCCTTCAAGGCTTTTGTCTGAAGTATTTTAATTTACATTTAGAGTCTTGTTGCAATTGTCAGTGCTTGCTTTGATTTTATTATTTCTTTGACAAAAATAAGTTCAGTTGATCTTTTCCTACATGATTAGAAGAAGAATGCTTTTCCATTTCAAATAACATCTTATGTTGTAACTTTTTCACTTCATTGTACAAATATTGCAATAATTATCACTATATAAATTAAAAATTATATGGTTATGTTGTACTTCAATAGGAGGAACCCAGTATATGCTAGCCCAGAATTTTTGCAAAAGCTATTTTGTTAGCTTTTAATCAGATAATTGGCTAGGGTAATATTTATCTTTAGTATTCAATTTGTATGAAGTGGCTGTGTTACAAACTTAATAGCAATGAAATCATTAAAAATTAAAAGCATCTTTTCTTTCTTTAAAGAAATATGCCTTATATTGTGATCATTACTGAATAACACACTTCTGAAAATAGTGGCATTTTATATATCTAAAGCCAAGCATTTTTCCTTCCTTGTGATAAAGGTATTTTTCAGTTTTCACAAGAATGATGAAACTTCAGCTTGAGTACATACTGTAAATTTTGCTAATAACTTAAGCACGACTTTTAATTAGCTGTCCGAATAACCAGATGTAGTTTAATTGTACCGTTCTTTTTCCTCCCACAGTCACTTTTATATTTTAGCTATCTTTTATGTTGTCATTGTCACAAGTTTATCCTTTCACAATATCAAAAAAGCACAACATATAAGAAGACTGTAAACCTGATACTTCAAGGGCTACAGGATGAAGTGTAAATGAGAAGAAAGTAGAATGTGAGAGTATGGGGTAATAAAGATTTGATTAGCAATCATGTTTTTACATAAAAGGTTTAATTTTCCTATTCCTGCTGGTCATTTTCAGGACAGTGATATATTGCTTTTTGCAATGAGCCATGCCACCAAAGAGAAGGTGTTATGTTTTCATTAGATGCAGGCACTTCAGCATTATTATCTCTCACCTCAGTCTACACAGCCAATACAAAACATGTCCAAATGTCATAATTTAATAGGCCAATGATATATGCAGTAATTTAAAAACTATGGGATATTTGCTCAGATGTTTTGTTTTGTTTCGTCTTAAATTGATGATAAAAGCACTAAATTGCAAATCAAGTAATCACTCAAACAGGCTCACCCCTTATGTTCTGTCTGCTTGAATACCTTGTTTGCCAAATACAGAACTTCATCACTTGTATAGAAGTTGTTCTTCCAAAGTGACAACCTGTTTATTTTTATGGTTTAGTAATTAATGTGAGCATATTGCATGATTTTTATTTTACAGGGTACACCAATCTGCATTACCTTCCCAAAGACTCTCACCACTTCTTATTGTAATTACCTAACAGAAAATTTTCTTTTGTTATTGAATAGAGATATTTGATGGTTCTTCACTAATCCAATTCTAGTCAAATAGCTTGCCACAAGGTACCTGTCATTGCTTGTCAATTTATTCTGTAACGTGATTTTCATACCAGAATCTTGAGTACTGATAAACAGTTATGATAAAGTTGATTTCTAAGGTAAGCACATTCTGAGAAGCAGCAATAAGTGAGTAACAGTATCTGAAGATCTCAGAAAACATGGAGCGTATGGAAATAATTAACACCTTGGACACTGGAGGAATGAAAATTTTTACTGCATTTAACAGTGTTTTATTCTGTATAATTCCCAGTGGCTAAGAATTATTTTTTTCCTAATATTATTTTACATGACTAATTTGTATCTCTTTAGTGCCTGAAAAGGCTGTAGGAATGAAACTTGCTTCACGGAAGAGCTAAGAAAATGTATATCATGTAGTTACAGGATGGAAGAATTTTTAATAAAAAGCACCAAAAAGGGTGCAGCACCAAGTTGACTGTTCTTCTAAAGTCTGAGACCCACGTCTCAATGGGTAAGACAAGCCTTACTAGCATGGCAAGCCAACAGGACATGAGATGCAGAGAAAACGGTGCAATCTTTGTAGGCTTCTTAGCTTGTCCTGTGCTAAATTAGTGCTGTTGGAGGTGGTGCTGCCACCAAAACAATTGGCAAGAGGTAAGGACAGAACAGATATTCAGGAGAAGACAGGAGGAGATGCAATGACATTCATCAAGGAGTGGGGACTGCAGTGACAAGAAAAGGGTTCTGGTACAGACTCTTGGCTAAAATAGATTGGTTGTATTAGTGGTCATTTCTGTCTTGTAGGGATGATTGCATTTGCCCAAGCAGGGATTCTGTACTTAAGACATATTTCAACCTAAGGTACAAGTTCTGTCATCCTTCCAAGAAGGATCTAATTTTTTATCATGTATGTTCTGCATTAATAGAAGGAATTGTAAAGGAAGAGAAGTTCCTATGGAGTGGAAGATGTGCATTTCACACTTGAAAGAAATTTGATGCAATATTGTCTAGGCTAATAAGATGAGAAAGATGATTTCTTGGACTCACATCATGAGAGAAAACCAATGCAGAGTTATCATGGGTGTGTGTGACCATCTCTGGTGTTTAGAGGTGGAAAAGAAGTATAGTTTCTGGTGGTAGAAAGCTGAATTTTGTGTGAATTTTCCAGGTGCTGCACGGCCTTTGAATTGCCAGCACTGGCAGCCTAATGATCAAAAGCAAAATTCCTTGTTGAAAAGGATCTCGCCTAAACTACGAAAGCTAGTTCTGAATTGGTTTAATCTCTCAGTAAATCCCATAGAAAATGAGTGAAATTAATCAAGGGCAAATCAATCTTTTGAAAAAGTTAGCACTAAGAAAAAGTAGGCTTTTGTTCTGATGACTTTATTAACTGATTTTCCTATCACTTATAACCATTTTAAGGATGAATATTCAGTTGTGGCTGTGATCACTGTTTAGTTGCAGACACCAGTCCATGCTACTTCAGTCACAACCAAAGGCAGGGTCCCAAGAGGGCTCAGCATTTTTGTCATGTTTCTTGCTGAGTGTCCATTGATTTAGATAAACAGCCATTAATCATACACTGGAAATAATTTCTCAGGAAACGTGTTATTGGTATGGTCTGAATAATTCTGCAATTATGATCTTAAAAATAGCAGAGGTGCTGTTTAATCCGTAATTTACTTAGAACCTGAAGAATACTACAGCTCATTTATACAAGGAGCCTACAGCTAAATATCTATTCAGTATACAGTGCTTTACAGATGTGGCAGATGAGATCTTTTCTCTAGAGAGCTTATTTTCTAATAAATCAGAAATGAAACCAGAATATAAGGTAGGGAGAGCAGCAGGGGATGGTCAAACAAATTAAGGGAAAAATACTTTCTGAAACTCATTTTTCAGTTTTCTTGAAAGAGAGAGATACTAAATAACTAGGTAACATGTTGGAACAGTTGAAGTCAAGCCTGTAAAAAATGTCTGAGGGTGAATAAGTTTATTTTCAGAATTTGTAGTTTATGGAATAAATGGTTGGAGTGTAGGTGTGTTGTTATAAGGCACGCAAGTGGGAGAAGGAGCTATGTAAGAGACGAGACAAATAATATTGAATAACAGCTGTGATATTGCAGAGTAGAAGATCAATATGTGGAAAGAAAGGAGGGTCTGAGTCTGTCATAGTTCATGATTAACATTTGGGATATAGGGAGAGAAAAGAGGTGATTTGAGAAATGGAAAATTTCAGGTGGCAGAGTAAACAGTAGGAGAAAAATTAGAGCCATCCGGGAGCTATTCGTGCTGAATGATGATAAAGATATTGGTTGAAAGCAAAGGAGAAGTCATTCCAATGAGAGTGTGTCCAAGTTCAGAGAGTAGAAAGGCTTGAAGATTGGGTATTTGTGGCAAGAAATAATGACAGAAGAGCTTCTAGAATAGTTTAAATGGGTAGCTGCTTTACAATTGGATTTTTAAAATTAACAGAGATTACGTGTTATCTCTCTCAGAAAATCTACTTATATCCAAAAGATGCTGATTTCCGTATTCCCTGAACAGGAAAATGAAGACCAAAAATATTTACCTACTTTTCTCTTCAATATGCTGCCCTCCGCCCTCACCAATGTCCTCATGAAATCAGCTTGGTGATTTATTATGGCTGTTCCTGACATGAAACAGGTAACAGAGCAGTAAGAGATTGATTCATAGTGAGGAGGTATAGCCACTTGCAGTAATTGGACTATGAATTTTAATTCAAGTGTTGAAATTTTTTGTTGTTGCAGTCACAAGAATCTGTGTGTTTTGCAGGCGTGACTCATTTTTTTTCTATAAAAAGAGGTCCCACCAATATTAAATAGGCATTTTTAATCGAGCAGTTGTACTCATAACAAACTGGTGGGTTTGAACTGTAGGTGAGAAGGCAGGATTTTGCTTGGTTGGGGGGCTAACAGAGGCTCAAAACGTTTCAGTATGCTGTTTATGGAAACATGAATTGCATTTAGGACAAGGTGGGGGCCTTTAGTATTTCACTGCAAGCTGTTCTGGTGTGTGCAAAGGTGCATTTTCAAACTGATAAGTGATGGGTTGGCCCTTGAGGCCCTTTTGGCTGGGGAGAAATGTAATTGTCATAATTATCTTTTGTCAGCGCCACGAAAGATAAATCAACAGGATGATGATCTTATCATTAACAACTGTCAAGTAATTTTGTGAAATTCTTGCACTGTAAAAAACTACATATTAAACAACGACTTATTAAAGCTGCCAATTTTGTGTGGTAAGGTCATCCTTAATTTCTGTTCGTTCAATGAACAGTAGCGGACTCTGCCCCTTTTTTGAGATGTGACTGGTTTAAATGAGGAGAAGGAGAGGGGACTGTACAGCCATGTGGAGCAAAGATTGACATAGACAACAAATTCTGTTGCTGGCTCCTGTGGTTGCTGGCGCCTGTGGTAATAAGCTGTGCAGTCAAAAGGCCACCAGGGCCTATGCTATGATGTGGTCTGTCTGATCAGGTAAAGAAGGCAGGGGCTCTCTCCTATAAAACATCAGGGGGTTTTAGACCCATATTCCTGAACTTGCAGAAGTCATAGACTTATATTTGACTGACTGAAAGGCGTGTTTGCACTTGACTGAATAAATGGTTCGGCTATAGATTTAATCCATCATTAGCAGACAACCGTTTGTCCTCCTACCATATTTGGACTAGTAAACCATTTGGCTTAGCCTGCAAGCTCCTAATTATATTCCTAGCCAGTTTTCTGCCTGAAGGAACCTGTTAGATTTACTGTGTGTAAGCCTGAATGTGCTAATACATCTTAAAACTCTCAGCTGGAAGTAAATATCTGGTTTGTATTTGGAAGGCAATAAAATGTATTTTTTAGGAGACTGAAGGGCAAAAACGTTGAGGCTGAAACTGTTATCTGTAAGGTGAAGCTGAAGAAGGACTGAATTAAAGATTAAAGCCTCAACCCTCTATAAAGAGAAAGTATTGGAAAGCATTAGAAGTTGAATCTTGTCTGCACTTGACAGGACTCTGGGTTCTAAAGCGAGTTGTCCTGAGCTTGGCCTAGTTATTCTGTTCCTCAGTCAATGGCTTTGCAACAAACTTGCAAGCTGTCAGTTGTCACACACCACACCTGACATTTGTACATCTGTCCTGATGGCCTTTGGGATCTCATTTGGAGAACGTGACCTCTCAAAGTTCACTGTCATCAATAAGGCTGTGGGTAGTACCTGAGATCCTACTCTCACCCCTTCGAGGTGCAGTCACAGTGCTGTACAGTTCAAAGTTCTTATTGCTCGGTAAATGTGTGCATCATTAAGTGGTGATCATCTATCCAGTTTATGGTTTGGCTGGCAGAGTAGGTGGCACACAGGAGCACTTCAGCCAGAGCTGGGAGTGGGGGCCTCACGAGGCTCTGAGGAGAATGGCATATACAGGCACAGGGGTGACATCCATTAGGGCCATCATGAACTCTGAAAGCCAGGAAAATCCCGTAGGAGAGTTAACAGTTCTTCTCAGGAGACTTACGTGACTCACTGACAATATTTATCATAATCTTGATAGATCATAGCCACCTACACCTGCAAGTACAATCACACCGTCTGCTGTCTTCTATTACCCTTCCTTATCCATTGTTTGAACTTGCACCCTTAACGTTCTTTTAAGGTAGGGTCCATGGCTTTTTGGTCTGTCTAAGGTTCATTCATGTTGGAATAACTGTCATTATTGAAACAATTTCTAGTGTAAAGCACTGTATTTGGGAGATAAATTTAGTTATTCTATTTATTTTTATTACATTTTTGTTGCATTTTTATTATGTGATGGACTCGGATGTAATTTGGCTCCAGGATCAGAAATAAGAAATTACTCTAAAATGGAAAGAGAGTCACACAGATTCTGTTGAGACTGAGGGTTCTAAGGGTTATCTGCCTTCTTCTGATGTTTTATCCCCTAAGTATCATTATGTAGTGTTTCTGATACATACTGTGGCTTTATATCTGTCCATAAACTGCTGCACAGATTATTTGCAACCCAGTAAAAAAAGCAGGACAACGGATTATATCTCTCTGACAAAAATGTGAGAGTCTTTGTTAGCTTTATAGCTGGATGTCTGCTGGATATATATATCAACTGTACTCAAAACTGGAAACCTTTCCATTTAATATAATATTTTTGGTGAGATGACAGGTTGCCTGTGGTGTGTGTGTAGCCATATACACACACACCCCTTTCACAAGCAGGTTTGCTGTAATAAAAAAGAAACTGGAAAATATTCTTGTGCAGATCACTCAAATGGTGTGGTTGTCTCTAGCAGTGTTAAGTAGAAACTGGTAAACACAGAGCAGAGAAAAAACCCAAGTCCGTTCCATTTGAGTAAAATTGTGTTGGTTGTTCTCAATTTTCATTTTGCCAGTATTTTGTAGAGTGTATGTATATGTGACATACCAGTAGCAGTTGAGTATGAGTACCTAGCACCAACCAAGATGATGTAGTTACCCAAACAAATACTGTAGTGAGGGTAGACAAATAGCATATTCCAAGTTGCATATAACACATTTTTGTGGTGAAAGCATGGCTTTTTTTGCTGAAATGATGTGTTTCTGTGATGCTGTGTATTTTGTTTTGTTGGCTCAGTCAAAGGCTGTCCATCCATCTTTAAATTCTTTCCACTGGGTCCAGGTGGAGCATCACACTTGCTTTCAATCGCCAGTCCAGGGTGAAATAAATGTCAACATTTCTGTTGACTTAAGTGGCACCAGGATTTCACTCATACAATCTAAACTTAACATGCTTGCTATCTTTTTTTTTTTTTCCTCTCAGCAAGGAGGTCCTTGCAATTTCCAAAGGGCAATGAAAACAGCATGGTTCCTTGTTTCTAGATTTTGGTGTATAATGAATTCATAGGAGTGAATACTGAAACATTTGTAAAGCTCCTGCCAAAATGCCGGGGAGGTTATGCAAAAAGTAATGAAGTATATTAGCTACACTCAAAAAATAATTTCCAAATCAATATGCAAGAAGTTGATCAATAATACGTGTGTTAGGAAGGTAGCAGAACCCATTTGAATAAATGAACTAAAGAAAGTTCTTTTGCAACAGGGCTTCTAGAGTAATTTGCTAACTTCTTATCATGGGTGATTTCGATGTAGATTTCAATGGAGCTTGGACTATTGAAGCAAATAGCTCATTCTTGAAGATCTTTTGTTATTTTTAAGACATTGAATTAGCTCATTACTGCTGAATATGTAGTGGAAAATAGCATCTGTTTACAGTGCAATAATATAAAAATTACTTACCAGTAACAGAATAGGGAGCAATTTGCACAAGCTAATCATATTTGTGCACTTGTCTGCAAAAAGTAAATTGTTAATACATACCCAAGGGAAAAAGAACTTACTGGTTTATGCAATTTAATAGTAGTGTTAAGCATACTATATTAAAGAAAATTTTTTTAGGATTCAGTTTTAAAAGTCATAATTATATGACCATAAAAAGCATAGCTGTCCCATATTGCTGCTTCACTAGTACTTAGTGATGGTTGAACTCCAGAAAGCATCCTGAAGGTCATTGTGTCCATATCAGTGTCAAACTGTCCATACACCCCAAATATATGACATCAGCTTAGAAACCTACTAGGAGATTCCCTTAGTGAGAGTTCTGTCTTCATTTAGTGAGAAGTTTTCAGTAGGATGTCCTCCATCACATAAGTTTGGGGTGCTGCAAAGCATACTGGGGCATCCTGAGAATTATCACAGCGTTGAGACATCATAGGTGTAAACTGAGAGCTTTTCACAATTTCAGTTCATCATTGGAGCTGAAGTTAAAGATTCTCATTTTCATTTTATTCAAAGAGGATTCATAAATCTTTACAACATTTTACAGAAACGAGTTTTCCGGAAGTAATTTTGAGGGAGCAGGGTAGACATGTTGGCTTTTCCTTAGCCCTTCTTCATTTCATTGTGCCGTATTTGCATGTCCCATGTGCAGACTTTTTCATGAGATCCTTTTTACCACGAATGCTATGTGCAAACTTGCATTTTCTTCATCAGCTTAGAGAGGAATGCTTTGTTCTGAATTTACGTCTCAATACAAAACTTTGAAAGGGGCTTCACTGTGTCGTTTAAGAAGAGTATACATTTATACACAGAATCATAGAATGGTTAGAGTTGCAAGCACTGGTCCCAGTAACGACCCCTGAGGAACACCACTCATCACTGGTTGCAACTTGGACATCAAGCCATTGACTGCAACTCTTTAAGTGTGGCCATCCAGCCAATTCTTTATCCACCGCATGGTCCATCTGCCAAATCCATGTCTCTTCAATTTAGAGGGAAGCATGTCATGTGAGACAGTGTCAAATGCTTTGCACAAGTCCAGGTAGATGACGTCAGTTGCTCTTCCCTTATCCACCAACGCTTTAATGCGGTCATAGAAGGCCACCAAATTTGTCAGGCATGATTTGCCTTTGGTGAAGCAATGTTGGCTGTCACCAGTCACCTTATTTTCCATGTGCCGTAGCACAGTTTCCAGGAGGATCTGCTCCATGATCTTGCTGGGCACAGAAGTGACTGACTAGCCTGTAGTTCCCTGGGTCTTCTTTTTTGCCCTTTTTTAAAAAGGGGGTTACGTTTCCCCTTTTCCAGTCAATGGGAACTTCACTGACCTGCCACGACTTCTCAAATGTCATGGATAGTGGCTTGGCAACTTCAACTATCAGTTCCCTCAGGACTCATATCTCATCGGGTCTCATGGACTTGTGCACCTTTAGGTGCACACCTTAGATGGTCTCAAACCTGGTCTTCTCCTACAGTGGGCAGTTCCATATTCTCCCAATCCCTGCCTTTGCCTTCTGTGACTTGGGCAGTGTGGCTGGAGCCCTTGCTGGTGAAGACCGAGGCAAAAAAGTTATTGAGTACTTCAGCCTTATCTATGTCCTGGGTGTCCAGGTCTCCAGTTTCCTTCCAGAGATGGCCAACATTTCCCCTAGTCTTCCTTTTGTCACCAGCATACCTACAGAAACTTTTTTTTTTGCTCTTGACACCCCTGGTTAGATTTAAATCTATCTGGGCTTCAGCTTTCCTAAACTGATTCCTGGCTGCTCGGGCAATTTGTCTGTATTTCTCCCAGGCTACCTGTCATTCCTTCCGCCCTCTGTAGGCTTCCTTTTTCTGTTTTGAGATTGTCCTGGAGCTCCTTGTTCATCCATGCAGGCCTCCTGGTGTTTTTGCCTGACTTCCCCTTTGTTGGAGTGCATCACTCCTGAGCTTGGAGGAGGTGATCCTTGAATATTAGCCAGACTTCTTGGGCCCCTCTTCCCTCCAGGGCTTTATTCCATGGTACCCTACCAAGAAGATCCCTGAAGAGGCCAAAGCCTGCTCTCCTGAAGTCCAGGGTAGCGAGCTTACTGTGTGCCCTCTCGCCGTCCTAGGGATCTTGAACACTACCATCTCACTGCAGCTCGAGCTGCAGCCAAGGCTGGCTTTTGGAAATTTCACTCTTTCAATTATCTCTGCCCAAACAAATCTAAAATGATGTCTTAGGTTTTAAAATCAGAAAGGGAGAAATGGCTCTTATACCTATCTACTTTGACCTTTTTTGTATTACACACCATACAATTTCATATAGCTGTTCAGCTTTGAACCTGATAACCGGTGCTTGACTAGAGGAGATGAGAAATGTAAAATCCAATGTGACTGAACTTGAAATATAGAGCACCTCTTAGCCACTGATCCTATAACACTTCCGTGAATAATATGTCTTGTTGATTTCAGAGGGGCTACTTTTATCCAGCAAGGTTTGTAGAATTGCAGCCAGTTTCTTGTAGCTTCAGTTAAGTATTTGGTTTTGGTCAATGGGAAAAAAAATAGATTTTCAGATTTCAGTGTAACACAAGGTAGAGGAAACAAAGGTTTGTAGGAAGGAGACAAAATATAACTGGAGTGTAAACAGTAAGTAATGCCAGAACATACCTATTGAATTTTGTGTACTGCTTTGTACCCCTAACCATGGCTTCTTCCACAGAACCTAACAGAGAGCTTAAAGGAGTGAAAGATGCTGACCTGTCAGCTTTGTACTGGAAAACATATTTGCCTGTTCTGTGCTGATGATAGCACAACAACCTACTTATGTTAGTAAATAAACCCCGTTTTTCAGTTTGTACAACTTTTGGAACAACTTAATCTATCCACGTATGTATTACTTTAAGAAGAAACAATTGATTTTATAACTAACTTGCATCACAAGTAGATCCGTGTGCAATGTGTATATCTAAAGGAGGTTATTCAAAGTACTAAGACTCTGACCCTGCAATAGTTGGTAGAACTTGTGTGCTGGCAAGCCTTGTATGTATGCAAAGCATCTTGTGGACTTCAGTGGGGCTCTGAATGTGTTCACAGAGCCACCCAAGAATGAATGAAAGGAAGGCAAAAGGAACAAAATTATGTACAGGGATAAGTATAACTGTATTGCAGAATGACTGATCTTCAAGTTTTCCTGTATCTCACAAACATTTGTTCCTTCTGGGTATTTTGAATGTTTTTGTCAAAATATTTTCTTCTTGGCTAATTGTTTAGCTAAAACTAATTTCTAAGGCAAATTTGGATCCGTGGTATGCCACTAGTTTTTGTCACCACTTAAGCATTTATTTTTTAATATTATTTTCTTATATAAACCATAATTTATTTATTTTTTTAAGTAGGAAATAGGGTTTATTCATTTTACTTTGTTTCTTCCTCTCTCTTTTTCATGTAACATGTATTTCCTCCCAAAGAGATAAATCCTGTGGATAAACCTACAGTAGAACTTTTTAAGCAAACCACTGGTATAGGGCTCTTTTAGAGATACAAAATTTGTCTAAATGAGCCAGGAGCTAGTGGGCTGACCATTCTTTTATTCCCAGAAAACACATTGTCTCTCCATGGATATTTCTGCACCTGTAAGACTTGGGTTCCTCTTGGAAGTCCTAGCCTTAAATTGTCAAACTTTGTGCAGCTGGGAAAACTTTTCACAGTAACATTTTACATATGCTTACAGCCTTCTGTAAGAAGGCTGGAGATTTAACCTGGGAAGCACCTAACTACAGTGAAGTCCATGTAAAACACGAATTTCCTGAAATCAGGAAATAAGAGCATTTACATTGCTGATTTGTTGGTTTTGAATTTCTTCTTCTGGGTAGGAGCTGATCTAAAGGACACATGCAAGATTTATATTAAAATAACTATTGAAGTATAAATTGAAAATCCAAAATAAAACATTTATTTAGCTATATTCGACTAAAAGAATCAGAGAGTTGAACCAACATTTCTCAAAAGACGAACTTGAAATTTGGAAAACTTCTAATAATTGTAGTATTAAAAACAGTAATTCCAATGAAAGTATTAACACTGTGCATAAGAGTACAGTGAAAATATCTCCATGTACTCTGTTTTGTGTTTTTGTACATACAAGTTGTATTAACTTGTTTATAATTTCAAATATAAGGTTCAAATGGTACTGAATTAATAGAAATTTAAACATGCACTTTTTAAGCTTTTCCTGTTTTCTGCAAAATTTCTTGTAGTATCTTCCTGTCTCGCTTACCACTATTCTTCCCTGATGCTTTGATTCAGGCAAAAAAGCCTGAAACTCAGAATTCAATGAGATTGCCATTATGAATGTAAACAGACAAAAATGGTTTCCTTGGCAACAGAAACCAGGTGAAAACACTCAAATGAACTACACTAAACCCACCCACTCAACTTTCTTTAGTTATCAGTTCACAAGCTGGATGTAGAGGGAATTAAGTGTTTTATGCTCAGTCAGTGTAAAGTTTCTAAATGAACTGAGGCTCTGGGCAGGTAGGTAAACGTGTACACCCTTGACTTCCATTAGGTGCTGTGAATTGTGACAAACTGAGATTCAAAAAGATGTTGGCTACATATCCACCACTGTCATTCCTTTTCAGATGACACCAGAAAAGACTGAACTTTTCAACACTATTCAGAAAATTACTGTCTTTAAAGCAGTTATTTTAAACTCAACAGCATCTGTTGGTTTTAAGTAAACATTGTTTGTGTATAACCTGAACATTGAATTACATTTACATTATTAAACTCATTATTAAGTAAATCATAACCATTTTGAGCTTATTTTCTTTGTTTTTTCATAGATAGATTGTGTGTCAGCTTCCACTTTTAGGGTTGCCATCATTGACATATTATTCAAAAGGTGTTAATTAACACGATGAATAAAAGATCTGTGGGTATGTCTACTGCTAGTGGAGAGAAGCTGGGGTACGTTTCTACAAAATTATAATGGCATATATCAGTTGCTAAAGTTCTCGGTTCCAAAAATGTCAGTTCTAAATTCAAAGCTGGAAGCATATATGTTATATTTATTAAATTGAGTTAATGCATGGTGTATTTTATCATATGCACAGCACATAGCAGATGTATAGGTTAACCTTCAATCTAATTCTAAAATAAATCTGAGATTAATCACTTGGTTAATCTGAAGGAAAAAAGAAAACAAAAGAGTTTAGTATTTCTTGAAACTCTGACTACAATAAGATTTACCATGGGGAAAATAAATGATGCTGCCAATTAGTACAGTAAAGATGAGATTAAATGTTAATTTCATTGATTATACCAGTTTTCAAAAGAGCACGTTTCAGCTCTCAAAAGAGCTCCCCAAGAATCAACCGTTATTACTATGGAAGTATGTACGTAAAAACTTCCAGAGACAAGAACTTGATCACCTTGTCAAAATGTGTTTAAAACATATCTGCCTTATCAATAAAAAGGGTAAAATAGATAGTAAAGCAAATACTCTGTTTACTGAATTTCAACATGCAATGAACTTTTGTTGTGCTGCATGAAGTACTGGTGTCCTTAAAAGAAAAATGCCAGGTATGATTACTTGAGCTATCTTCCCTTCAGTGTATTTATTTTGATGCTGTGTATTTCTACTTGGAATGCAGTGTGAAATGTGTTATATCTAGGCAGTTTTTTGTGTCTTGCTCAGATAGTTTCAGGTAATGCTGCTCAATGGCAGCCTACAGTACACGCAGGTGTATGGTCTTAAAGATACTGTGTAATGGGACAAGCGATATTTAGTAGGAAATTTTGACCTTGTGCATCCCACCAAGATAATATAGCTTCTCCTTTCCATAATGAAAATATTTGATTTTACTATAGAATGGATGATTTTGCCATAAGAATGGGGTCAGTGCCAATCTCTCACAATGTGCTGCAGGCTCTTGCCAGGTGCAGTCTCTTGCCATTATATAAGTGGCTTTGGAAGGAGCCCAAGCACAGGGAGTGGGATGGAGCAGCCTTATTAATGCAAAGGAGCTAGTGAGCTCAAAAAGCACCCATTTGCTCTGATCCTTGAGTCCTAGGGTACATTTATGAGTTTATTAATAAATGCTTTATGAAGGAGAAGAGGGAACAGAAAGTTTTTCTTTCCATGGAAAGAGAAAATTAAATACCTGGGAATTAACATGCTGGGACATTTATTTTATTATGCCATAATAATGGAGAAATGTTTTCTTTTCTACAGAAAGGTCATTTTTGGTACTTGCTCTGTTATTGTGTATTTGGCTCTAGGGAAAGGGGCAAATTAATCAGTCATAGTTTAGGGGGCAAAAGCCTTCTCTCAGAGTATATCTGAAAGAAGTCACATTACACACGTCCTTGGTGTTTTATACCACAGTTACATCTGAGTGCATAATGTAATTAGATCTCCGGCTCTGTATTACAGAATGGTGTTGATGATAGAGTGCACAAAAAATTGAAATGACACAATTCAGAAGATAAAGGTAAGCTTAGCAGAAGGAAGAAATGACGACAGGCAACATTTATCTGCACTATAATTGACTGCAGATTGAGTTTGTACGTATCAGGCAGAAATCAGGATACTCTTCTTATTCAATATGAAATATGTCATTGTGTTGACATCACCTTTAAAAATTACATTATATATCTTCACTTAATCTCCTATTCTGCAAAGGCTTGCACAGGTACTTACCTCGTTTGTATCTTGTACTGTGAGTCTGTGAAGCTCTGCTGAAGTCCATGGGATTCCTCTGTCTTCCAGAAAGCATAGGACTTGTGAGTAGTCCCGAATTTCCTGTGTGTACTCACTGGGCAAACAGAACAGTAGGTCTTGTAAGAAATTATTTTTGAAAATTTAAAATAGCCTCAAATAAAAGCTTACCTACTAAAGAGAGTAAATATGTCTCAGTGCAAAAGGCTGTACAATCCTCATTTTATCAGGCATGGCTCATGGTAAACACCCTGCCCTAGGCAGAACCAACCAACTTGGGCATCTCAAGGCTGTTAACTTTCTCTCTGTAAACTTCTCCAGTTTACATACTGGAGAAGTTATATAGAGATCAGCTCAGGTTATGTAAATAGCACATACCTGGTAGAATACAGATGTCTCAGCCGCATAATGCAGCCTTCCCTGAGCAGCGCTGTCATCACTGACTGGCCAAGGCTTTGGAGTCATTAGGAAAAAATACGATGCTTGTTCCAAAAATGAAAAGGTCTTTTGATTTTTATCACTTTCTTGTGTGCTTAGAACATCTGTAAAATTGTATTTGAAGTACTTATTGACAGCCCAACTTTAGGAAAATATTCTGTACTCAGAGATTAAGACGATATGTAGCATAGGCATCTCATGAACAATTTCCCTGACTTCACCAAGGACAGAAGCCCTCTTGGCTTATGCAGTTGTGTATTATTGCTTTCTGTGTGTGCCCAGCTCACTGAGAGTATTAGTTTGAACCAAGAAACTCATTCTTTTCTTTTAGAGTTTTTTACTCTGGAGGATCCTGACATCGGTTGCTGATGTATTAGCCAAAATTGCTACTGTTGTACTGGAAATAACTGCAGAAGTGATGGTAGCACCCAGTAGCTGGTAAAAACAAAGACATGATACAATCTACTGAAATCTCAGATAGACAAAAGGGACTTTTCAGCACTATCAGTCCTTTTTTGGGGCTTTCTAAAGGTGCAGGCAGACTGCAGCCTTGCTACTAATTGGCCAGATGATAGCATGGAGCAGAGTACTCTCCACAATGGACATCTTTCAAAATGCATTGTGAAATGAGAAAGACATAATGCAGGATAGTTGGATTGAATTTTTGTGAGGAAGAATCAGTGGAATGTATTCACTACACTTTTTTTAAAAGAAGTTATTTCCTTTGAGCTGGCTTTTATTATGAAGGTATTGCCTAGAAGGAATGACTGAAGCAGGAAAACAATCTGTAAGAAGATTGATAATATGAGGTGGGCCAGGAGAGATATGAAAAGGATAGAAGATGCAGAGCTGCTAAGTTGAATAGTCTCTGAGAATAGGAGGAGACCCTTTTTTGTCTTAATGCACAAAATTAAGCACAATGTTTTTGTTGGACCGATGCCTAAAGAACATAAGTGAGAAGACATATGATTCACTCAAGTACATTAGTCAGGCAGACAAACATATTTTGAAGACTTCCATGTAGATATGCTGACGGCAATTGTAAGAGAATACTGTCTGGATTGTTTAAAATATTTCATCTTTCTCATCGTACTTTACATATTGCAATTTGCTTGGTAATATAACATCCTTATGGTAATTGTGGTACAATATTGCACTAAAGCAAAGAAAATACAGCTGAGTTTTGACACTACGGCTGTTATTTCTAACTGCTCACACCTGCATATAGAATTTTTTATTCTTTTATGGTATGTCTGTGTGTCTGTGTTTATAACATATATATACAATAAATGTTTATATAGACAAATGCATTTTTTATATTCTAACAATTTGGGAAGGTTACAAAATGTAAGGGTTAGAAAAGTTCCTAATTATTCAAGATAGGTATGTGGAACCAAAGGAAAGTATTTGCTTTGCAAAAGAGATGCTTAATCTGACTTGTACTGCTCAAATAGGCAGGACTTCATTACAAATAACATTGAAAAGTGATTTCCTGTTTAAACATCTTACCATTTCCTTGAAGTAATTCTCATAGACCAAAGTTTGTCTACATGTAATTTGCAGGATCAGAGCCCTCAAAATTTAGTTAAGGATCCCTGAGTTTTCAACTTCAGATGTGAAGTAATAACGTACCTTTTACTTTCCTGTTAGATATCTTTTTCAACAATGGATGTAGTTTCTTAAAGTTCACTGTAATGTTGCACCAGCAATATTTGACATATTTCTCGTGCTTCGTCACTGACTGGGTCACACATTAGCTGACGATGACTTTTCTTCATGGTGCTAGGGTTAATTCTATGTGTCAAACACGGAAACTATAATGTGAGAAGCAAACTTAGAAACTATGATGAAAGAAGAAAGTAAGCTCTTGATGGCTTCCATCAAGATGAGCAATTATAGAAGTCAGCACCCCTTTACAAAGCATGGAAAGGGAAATCCTCCCTCAATTCCCATCAGCTTCTCTAGATGTAGAGTTTGACCTGTAACCTCTGCTCATAACTTGTCTGAGCACAACTTGGTAAGGTAATAGATAAATACGTATCTATTATCTTGTTGGGTTTTGCAACTGTTGAACTCTGAAGTGTTCCAGAAGGAGACCCCTTCTTACCTTTCTGAAGGAGTACAGTCGCTTAACTCAGTTAAGCATCATGGTTGGCAGCAGAAAGTAGGACTAACTTGTCTTTCACTCTTCTGCTCTCTCTATATATATCTTAATTCTGCATGAAAGTTGTGAATAATTGGATTTTATGATCTATCTTATTTTTGTATTTAACCTACAAATAAATACCATTTAGGTAATGAGTTTTATAAGCTACAAGTAAATGCCATTTAAGCAGTTAGGATTATTTTAGTTCTCTTATGGCTGCAAGAAATGATTCAGCGAGGTACCATATTTTATGTTGCTGTGCTGAAAAAGATATTTTTGGATATTTTTCCATTTCCTACATCTTACCCTTGCAAGGAAAGATAATGACAGACTTTTTTTTTTTATTATTTTATTTTTTTTAGGGTTCCAGTTCAGTTGTAAAAGTTCAGCATAAGCTAATTTGGAGCTGGCTAAATGCTTAGGAGCAATCTGTCTGCTCTCACGTAGAACCATTAATGTGCCAGCTACGGTTATACTGAAACAAGCTCAGATGGCTTCATGTCCCCACAGAGGATGGAGATTTAAACTTTGAAATAAAAAAGGCATAAAGATCTTCTTTTAAGTAGAGGCTGGGTAAACTGGCAGCGCTCTGTGGGAAGTGAGTAATGGACAACTCTGAGTAGCAGAGTAATTGTAAATTTGAGCAATGTGTTTCTACTGTGTTTCAACTTTGCTGCAGTTTCATTCATGTATTTCAGAACACTGAAAAGGTCACCAATTTCTACATAGGCCCTCATTGTATATTCCTTATGCATCCAACACTCTGCTTGAGTTGAGGTTTGTGGAGCTGTAGTTGTGACAGTTTGGAGGGATGAGAACTATGGATGCAGGAGACATAAGCCTGGGGTGCTCCAACAACAATTCTGTGAAGAAAGTTGAGCTGTGCATCAAACAAATATCAACATTCATAATTCAGTATTAAGGATGATGTTCTGACTACCTTTCTGATATCTGAAGAATGACACTATTAGTTAGGGAAAACAAGTGCAGTCAGAATCTGGAGGTGACTGATAATTAAATTTGACTAGAAAGTGTAAAAATAGTTGATGTGACAGTGACATGAGGATGTACTGTATGATGTCGTTTTTAATGCATCATTGTAACTTGACACTGGTCTTTCAGTCTAACAATAATTAACATCTTTTGACTGTTTGTATTTGGCTTACAGTATGTCTCAATGTTATGTGTTGGGAATTGTAAAAGGTGCATGATTGTGCTGTTTCTGTTCAAGATGTTTCTAATTAATAACTTCACTGTCCAGTGTTCTTTCAATAAGGGTACCTAATATAATATTTACATTATTTTAGGTATAGAGAAACTAGCTTTTCAACCAAACTGAATGATGCATCTCAATATACAAGAGCATATGCATGTGTGTATATCTATGCATGTATACACATACACACATATGTGTCTATTGGTTTAGACAAGGTCTCTCACTTCTTTCCTAGGCACCTTGAGCTTCTCAATTCTCAGGCATCTGGAAGGAATCGTGACTTCTCATGAAAGCTGAAAGTCATAAATCTCGAGATTAATTAATATACGCTCTTATTGTGATGTTCACTGGAACTTCCTTTGTACCCAAAATTCATCACATTAAATAACATTAAATGAAAGTCTAACGACTAACAGATGACACGTAATGCAGGATTATTCTACCTGCACAAGTGGTTTAGTGAGTCGAGTGACTATGTCATTTTATCCCTTTGATCCTTTGAGTCTGTAGCCACTAAATTACATACACCTTTTTTTCTTCTTCTGATTCCACAGTAGAAAGCATTTCCCTTTCTTTTATGTACTAAATATCTGCTGTTGTTTCATGCCAGAAACAAAATACTGACCTTTGTGGGTCCTTGGGCTGACCCAGCATAGTTGCTTTTCATTTGGTCAATTCTGTAGTAGTTTATTTTGACTATTTTTCTAGAGTCTTAATAATTTTTCTTTCAAGTAAGAAAGGAATTGCTTTCAGTAAAGTTTGAAGTTCAACAGTTAAAATATAAGGAATTTTTCAGGTTGTTAACTTATTAACTGGAAGACTATCTTTCTTGTAAGAGTTTAAACAATTAGAGAAGAAATAAACTCTGAAGAATATGCATACTAATTCCAGTGGGTTTTGTATAAGGTTTAGTCTTATACTTCAAATAGTATTCTTAAAATATGTTTGCAATAGAAATTGAGTAAAGAAAAGTTGGTATTTTCTCTTAGAATAATAAAGATACTTTCAGTGTAATACATAAATCTTAATAGCAATGCACATACAAATCTATTTTAGCTTAACGATATCAAGTAGCCAAAATATATTTGGAACTGTGACAAGATTTGTGCAAATTTCTCCTTTGAAAGGATGTGCCTGGCTTTAAATTTCAAACACTACCTTTTGTAGCAGGTGGACAAAAGTAATCGGGTTTTTTTAAGAAAGCCAGCTAATTGCATGTCTGCCTCACATTCAGTTAAATCTTTGGTGATGGGCTTTGAAGAGAGTGTTTTATGTTTTGCCTTCTTTTGTTTAGGCTTTGGGTTTGGTTTGGGGTTTTTTTGGTTTGTTTTTTTTTTACTGTCAGTCTTTGCTAAGAAGTTCCTGACACCACTGTTAATAGTAAACTGTTCTTTGAAGGAAGCTTTGACAAAATCTCTAGTTTGAAACAGAAACTGGAAAAGTGCAAAGCTACTGGGAGGAGAGTGCCTTCCTCACCGTTGCCTGAGAATTCACTTTTTTTTAGGCGAAAGCAAAAGAAGTCTGGGTAGAAAAACTAATGGTAGCATGGTAGACTAAAACAACCTTATTTTGGTCTGAAAGTAATATACCGTTGTACAGTAATATACTGTATTTACTGAATTGGGGTTGCTTGAGTATTTTTTCCATTGTTTTCCAAGCATCATTCTAAATATAATTTTGTGTTTGGTCCCTACTTGGATAATGTGAATGGTACCCGTTATTGAAAGGTAGTCTGTATTTGTACTAATACAGAGAATGCCAGTTTAGAAATGAGCCTGATTGCATGGTTCATTTTGTTCTCCTTTGTAGAGCCAGGCTGCGGCCCACTACAAAGGCACTAAACATGCCAAGAAGCTCAAAGCACTGGAAGCCATGAAAAATAAGCAGAAATCTGTTACTACCAAGGACAGCGCAAAGACTACCTTCACTTCCATCACTACCAATACCATCAATACCAGCTCTGACAAAACAGGTTAAGCGACAATCTTTGTTGGTTTCGTTTGTTTTGGTTTTTTTTTCCTTGTTTAATTCCATGTCTGTTTGGTTACGTGCTTGCCACATTGATTCATGCCCGATCCATCTTCTCTGTGTAATATTGATTTCTTTTAGTCCTTCCGGTAGGCTGGTTGAGAGTCTGATAGTCATGTAACCGATTTCTCTTAGTGAAAAGAGGCTTGTCATTCTTTTAGGACAGAATGCAATACTCGTGACCTGATTAATTTTTATAGTGGCTAAACTGTTACATATCAAGTGATCTAAACCTCCTAGTCTATATGCAGTGTCTCTCTATGAATAATTACATATGGCACATTTCTTTTAACCACAAACAATGTAGCAAATTGCACTACTTGTGTCTAGAAGCCTCTTACAAAAGCATTGTTAGTAAAAACCTGATTTTCATAAATTTCAAACATTGCATTATTTTTTTAAAATGGCTATTGCATGGTTCTGAGCTGGAAAATAGCTGTATAACCTCTATTCCACACAATCAGGTAAGTGCTATTGATGCCGATTATTCTGCTTAAATGAGCCTTCAGACTTAAATAGTATCCTTTCAATTATTGTATGGGTAAAAGGTACTCCTTTGCAAATAAAATCTATGTGAATGTTTGGTACAGGCAACAGGGTTTGATTAAGCTCGCAATTTAAATATGTGGCTATTGTACCAGAAATTTTGAAGGAAGGTTGTAAGTTCACTGAAGAGTAGTCTAGTATCTCACAAGATATGACTGCTCTTGTGTATGAAGGGATACAGTTTGCATTTTTAGTCATAATCAAGCCCCCTTCCCCAGACAAGCCAAACCTAGCCATGGCAAAAAAGAGAAAGCTGTGAAACAGCAGAGATCTTTCTACTGATGCTGAAAACTGCTCGTTTGGAACCACTTCTGATGCAGTAAGTTTAGCATTGTAAACGGATGCACACTAACCAATTATAGTATAACAAAAAAGTACCTTGCGGACATGTGTAGTACTTTCCTTAAGATACATCTTTGCTATATTTGTTATAGACAGATACCTCTATGTCTTTCTCTCTGTATATCTTTGTTATAGCCGTTTATTACAGACAGCATATGTTTTTATGGAGATTTATATCCTAATTATAATAGGATTGCTTTAAAAAACAATCGTTACAATATTCTTGTGTTTGTTACCAAAAAAAGAGTAAATATTCTAAGTACTTTTGTTTCTATGATGAAAGAAATGAAGCATGGGAGAACAGGAACAAGGATGGGAAATGGTGAAAGTTATTTACAAAAATAGATATGTTTCTAAATATACAGATACCTCTAAAAGTTTCTCCTGATATTATCTGTTAGCATGGTCAGAACAGTAAGGGGGATGCTCTATGGAAAGAGTGATTTATTGTTTACAAAATATAATCTAGTAATTGGAGAAAATAACTGAAGGAAAAAGAGATATTTTTAAGCTTTAAAATGTATTATTCAAAAGCTTTTTTCTTATGCTGTGTAAGTTTGAAGGATTTTCCAAGGTGCCTTAAAACCAGTCTGAGTCTTTCCATCAGGCTTTGAATTAGATCCCTGGCAAGATATATGAACTGTCTTGTATCCAAGGTCAGTAGTACAAATCAGTTTTTATATCAGCATAAGTAAGAAAACATCAGAAAAGTAGTTGCACACAAAAGCAATGGCCTATGCAGGAGTTTCCTCAGCTTTACGCATTGTTTGTGACTTCCTGGATTAATTTTCTAGAATGTGTGTATGCACATATGTATGAACATGTGTACATATTTGTGTTCTATATTAAAAGTACTGACCTTAATGGCATTCTGAAAGACACATATTGATGTTAATTGACAAACAGCCCAAAATCTGACGAGTTCCCAAAATATGGAGTGCTATATTCAACTGCTGGCAAAAGTCCTATTCAACTGGTGACCTTCAAAGAAAGGCAGCCAGTTGTATCCAAATGCAGTTATTACAGGTCAGCATTACTGTGACTGGCAGTAGAATAGCATCCCTGGTGCAAATCATCCTGTGTAGAATCAAGCGTGTATGTATAGGGGAATAGGAAAAAAAAGAAAATTTTGAGTAGCCAAAAGGATGACATTTTCTGTTAAACGCGACAAGTTAAAAATTTCATAAATCGGATTTTCTTTCCTTTTCAGTTGTTCCATGTCCTGTATTTTAAGGGCAAAATGATTTCTGAAAGCCAGAATAACGTCAGAATATACTGTGTTGTGTGAGTTTTCACATTTGTAAATGATTGCTGTAAAAGTCAAATATTCTGATATTGATATGCCGTTCTGAGGGAATAGTTGTACTAATGAGTATAATTCATTAATTAATCTTTCATAACTAGAAATAAGGTCTGTTACCAAGTCCCTGCACTTGTGATCATTTGGAACAAAAGCTTTTTCTGCATTATTTTAAAGCTCTCTGCTGAAGATTAATATTTGATCCCAAATACACTGAGGATAGGGTCATGTTCATATCACCTCCGATATATCATGTATAGCAGTGGTTAAATGGCGAATTACGTGGCAGTCACAGCACATTGGTCAGGACTTCAGCTCACTGGTTCTGTGTACCCTTAGCAGCTCCAGCAAACAATGTCATCAGGAAATCTGCAGTGCTATGCAATGGAGATTATGAAAACAACCACACAGTATACGAACTGATTCAAGAGCTAAAACAGTGATTTGTTATGTTGCTTATTCTGGAACTATTTTGTTCAATGTGGTGCCAGCGTGTGTTATTACAACAAATCATGGAGACTGTGCAACCCACAATGTAAGCAGACTCCTTAAAACCTTTCATAAGTGATTCCTGGTGATTAAACTAGGTGTTAAGGAGAAACCATAAAATATGGGGTCATTTTGCTCATTCTGTGAAAGTCACTATTTTTCTTTACCCCTTTAAACAAACTTTTAGAATTATTAGAAGGAATGAACTTGAGAAATCTTTGGGGAAATGAAATATCATTAAGACTTATGTTGGCAATCACATAATGGGCAATGCCATTCTCAACATATGGGAACTTAATGTTAACAGCTCTATTATTTAACAACCTTCTTTCATCTGTATTTACCATTTATTGTGTGATACCTGTAGTCACTCAGGATAGAAAAACAGAAAGTGTGACCATTGCAAAGATAAGCCTACTTTATTGTAGTATACAAGCCAAATTTCAGTATTGCTTGATTCTCTAATTCAGGGGTGACAACTAAAATTCGTATTTTCACTGCATATTAACATGCACGCGTACATCTTCCCTTACATAAAGTTGTTAAACGTTCTTGATAGCTTTACAAATTGCCCCTCCTTTCTGCCAAGGAGGGGCAATTGTTTCCTCATAAAGATGCTTCACACACCTACACTTTGGCTGTAAGGACAGATACTTTAGGAACACCTTTCAAAATATATCTATAATAGACTGTGTTCTGTTATCCTAAGTATATGCCCTGTCTAGTAAAGTCGTTATCCCGCACTTGGATTTTTTGAGTCTAGAGTGAGCGTCCAAGATTATATCCATGTACAATGATATCCATATCATTGTTGCATATGTCTAAATATTGATTTTTTCCAAAGCTATCTGAAATTAGTAAGGACTCTCTGTGACCACTTTATCATTAATTAGGTCTTGAACATTTGGGCTTTATTTATTTATTTATTTATTCATTCATTCAGCAGAAAATTCAGCATGAGTTAGATCTTTTGTTATCAACAGAGGAAGGAATAGACCTTTCCAAGGGGGGGAACATGTCATTGGGAGCCATCACTATGGCAAAGTCTTCAGTGTTGCTTTTGAATGTTATACACTATGTCTTAAATCCTTTATGTACTTAAATGCAGTGAACAGCTCCTAAAAACGGAGAAAAAATGTGATGAACAGAAAAAGTGCGTATCTGGTCCAAGGCACAGAAAAGATCATCTATCATTAGTACAGTCTTAACAGCTAAGAGACCCCTGTGCTGTCAGAGAACAAAATACCGGCGCCTGTCCTAAAGAGCTTACAGTCTACATGTAAGATCAGAGACAACTTAGGGAGACAGACACTGTTAATATAATAGGCAGGTGTTTTAAAAGAGCAGTAGCATAAACATGTTCAAGTGATAAAGGCATCAGAAGAAATTAAAACACTGAAGGATGGATTAGAAGGAAAAGGAGGAGGGGTTTTTTTTTTCAGATACTGCATGTATGTGTGGGAAACAGCATGAGAGAAAGCATAAGTTCTTTTATTTTTCTTTCACTGGCACATACGAAAAATCTCCTCTGTGGGAAAATTTTAGTTGCGCTACCCCTTTCCAGATCTTTTTTATTTTTTTTCCCTTTTTCTTTTTATCTAAGAACTGATAGGATATTTCTGGTCAGCAGATGAAACTCACTCCTGAAATAACAGTTTCAGTCCAGCTGGGAAAATTCTGGAATGTAGAGCAGGTGGAGTGGGAGCGAGCACTCAGTCTGGCAAGGTCTTGCAGTCTGGCAAGGTCTTGGGCATGAAAAAGGAAGGCAGGAAAGAGAAAGAAATCTGAAATGATGCAGTAAGTCAGGGTAAACTTTGAAGGACAAAGAAAGGAAGATGGCATGAAATGGAGAGGTTCAGGAAGATGTGTTGGAGTTTGGCAGCCGCAAATACTGCAGGAACACAGAATTTTTGAGGTTCTGTGAAGGGACCTCAAAAGGGACATCTGGAGATTGACACGGTCACCCCTACAGGTCAGAACAGAGTGAGCTAGAGCTGGATGCTCAGTACCTTCTTCATTTGAGTTTTGAATATCTTCACAATTTTTTGCTGGGCAACCCATTCTAGTGTTTGACCACCCTCAGAGTAAAGAAGAATGAAGTTTTTTCTTGCATTTAAGTCCAATCTCCTATATTTCGGTTTGTGCCTGTTGTGTCTTGTCCTGTCACTGGGCATCATTGAAAAGAGTTTCTGGCTCTTTTTGACTCCCTGACCCCATCATGTATTTGCACACACTGCTGGCTTACGTTTCAAGTGGTGTCCACCAGGATCCCAGGTCCTTCTCCACAAAACAGCTTTCCAGACGGTCAGCCCCCAGCCCAGGCGGGTGTGTAGGTTTATTGCTTCCCAGTTGTGGGACTTTTTCATTTCCCTTAGTTGAACTTCAACAGACTTATGTTGTCCCATTTCTCCAGCCTGTCCAGGTCCCTCTGAATGACAACACACCCATCTGGTGTACCAGGCACTCCTCACAGTTTCTTATCATCAGCAAACTTTCTTAGGGTACACTCTGTCCCATTGTCCACGTCATCAATGAAGACTTCACACAATATTGGCACCAATATCAATTCCTGGAGGACACCAGCTTTGTGTTGGTGACCACAACCCTTTGAGCCTGGCAGTTCATTCGGCATTTTTTCTATTATCCTTTGTGTCTTTTTGTAAAAATGAGAACAAAGAAACTGTAAGAAAAAAATAAGACAAAGCTCAAATAAAAGAACTGAAATGGAAATTAGTAAGACTTATCAAAATCTCTAAATTCTTCTAATGCATGGCTTTAATATGTTTGCACTAGTTTCCCATTAGGCAAATCACACTGAATTTATGTAACATGCATTACTGTTATAAAATGTATTTTACATGCAATTAAAATTAAAAAAGATCATCGATGGGACCTGATTGAAGTGCAAAGCTTTCTCTTGCATTTTAAATTGTTTCTTTATGTCTTTCTGTTGAAATACATGACAAAGAGATTTTATTTTCAGAGCTGTTTATTCTTATTAAGTGTACTTCATGCCCTGTTACATACTGTGTTGTCTTTGTGTATTGTGCCTTTCCTAATCATTCCATAGTGCTTTTTGTCACCCTTGCGACCTTTAACTGTGCTTCTGTGGGATAACTCAACAGTCTACAGATACTGGGAGTAAAAGCCAATGCAGATCTGTTGCCTTTACATCAGTTTACACCAGAGCTGAAGTTGGTCTGCAGATATATAGGGGGTGGCGATAACGTGTGGCACAGTATGGAGGATGTCTTACGCCATTACTAAGATGGAGAACTCATCTTCAAATGCACGGAGTGTTTTAACAAAACTAAATCTATTGAACTTCTGGGGCTGTTCATCTGTACTTTTTGTTTTATTGAATATATGAGGGAGAGAAGGACAGAGGTTATTAAACACAATATCCATTGAGAGCCTAGGTGGAATTTCCTTAACCAACTATAGATATACATATTGATGCTAATTGCGAGAGGAAATCATGTCAATGAAGTCTAGGGCACAGTTCCTCCTATTCTAAAGTAAACATCTATAATAAATCCAATGAATGGTGAAGACTCGAGAAAAAGTATAAAAAATGCCTGTGATGACTAGGTCAGCTGTAAACTGCTAATGCTTATGCCTAAAGTTAGCTGCAACAAATTCTAGCCTCAGTGAGCCAATTGCCCTTTCCTTCAGTGTGTCCTTTTTTCCACAGGTTTTGATTCTTTTTAACTGAATCATTAATTGCTCTGTAAGAATTTGATGCTCAGTGTCCAAAGTCTGAGTTGTGTTAGTTAATTTTGCATGATCGTGTAATAAATGATACTATTTCTTTTTGTCAAGTGAAAATTTTAATATGCTTTTGAACAGCTTTTAGATTTCCCACTGATGAGAAGAGAGTTTCTTGATTTTTTTTGTGTGTGTGTTTGTTTTTTAAAAATCATGAACCCTTTTCTCATCTAATTTTTTAGACATGGAAATAAAATTATTGCCTGATAAAGGTAGACTGCTGAAGTATATATGTTTTAGCATTAAAATATTAACTTCATCTTTCTCATATTACGTTCAACCATAGGTGTCCTAGTGAACACGTCCTATTGGGACATTGTGTGTCTTTCAGGTCTCTAGTAAGCAGTCAGGGGACTCTCTGCTATTAGTCAGTATGTGTTGCTTTATTTAAGATTCAGAACTTCTGCTTGAAATTGTAGGAAGTTTTGAAACGTAGCGCTCAAATGAAAACGTGGTTGCATGAATCTTTATAGAAGGACAACATATAATTGACTAGTACTACAGCAGTTTCATTTAAAAATACGAGGAAATATTCTTTGAATATATTTATGTGAATATGTTTCTGCATCTTTGTTTGCAATATTTGCCCTTCTCTGTTCAAGACAGGTAATTAACTGTTGTTTTTTCCAATATCATCGAATAGCACACCTTGCTTGCTTTCTTTGTGTTTGTGCAGTTCCTGGTTCAGCTCCAGAACCAGTAATGGAAAGGAACTCTCATTTGAAAATGAAAATCAGTTTCGTCTTATCTCTGCTTTCCTTTTATTTCCACTTTCATTTTATCTCCCTTACATTCAGATTTTGAGCTTATTTTATTTTTTTTATTATAAACATACGTTTTGGTAATGGCTAGGCTTTTAAGGTTTATAAGGGCCTCCATATATTAAGAACTGTTAGATTATTTCTGGTGTTGCTTAGTGTAGCTACCCTATTTTATCATATACTCTTCGAGTTATCTGTTAAATCCTTTGTTCTTAATGGCAAACCACCCTAACTTTTCCTTTCTTAAGGAAAGCTGAGGAAGACAGACTGCTGTATTTATGACATTAACATATATTTCATTAAAAGTGCCACTGCTTATTTATTAGCGTTTTTATAGACAGCAGATTTTCTTGTAATCTTTTGTAACTAAAAGGAATTCTATTTCTAATAATGATACAAATGTCAACTGTATTTAAAATTCAAAATAGCATTTAATACTATTCAAAATCTGCTGGTGGGTGCAGAAACAATTTACTGTCTGATCCCAGTGTGCAATTTGATGGTACAGCTTAGGCTGTGGACACCCTTGTATATGTAATTGTTATATTAAGGATGTTTAATCTAAGACAGCAATTCAGTCCAGTCTGTTTGTATGACTTAGCTGTTGTTTGGTTTCCATATGCTTTATTATATCATAAAGCGTGCTTTTGTTTTAGCAAGTTATTTCTTCAGATCATTTCAGCATTGCTCAGGACACAGCAGAATTAACAGGCTAATTCTGTGATTAGGTTTCTGAGATCCTGGATGTAAATTGACTTCCTTTACAAGTCAATGTTTTAGTACACGTCAAAACAGAACAATGACCTCGAAGCTTGAATTTATAAGGATTTTTACTTCATATTAACTTGTTTGAGATACTTTGAGTGGAACATTCCAAAGTTGCAAGTGTGAAATAAAAATGAGAAGTGCTTGGTGATTAGCACAATGCAGATGGATTTCAGAGCCAGCTGTAAGACTTCATTGTCCACTTCCCAGTCACCCAGTTCTGAAAGTTCAACTTTTTCTTTTTTAAATTTTATTTGAATGAAAAATATTTAAAAGAAATTATAGTCTGAAATAGATGTTATTATATTCTGATTCTCTTGTCATTTGCTTGGGAATTAGAAATTACTGATTCACAGCTATCAGTTCTCTTAATCACATGCTTGGAAAATTCAGCCCACACCATTAAAATTTAACCGTGCTACAACATCTTTCACTTTAAATCACCTATGCTTTGACTTTTCCGTACTTCAGACAATCTGTAGCTAACTGCAGCAAAAAATGTTATCAGCATTCCACAGACTGTTGTACCAATTTTGCATTAGAGCTCAATGGTAATTTGGAAGACAATAGCTTCTCTTTTGATCTCTATGTAGAACTAGGGCTTTTTCTTTCTTTCTGTGTGTAGCTAAGTGGCGATATAAAAATTACAGTAATTTATGTGTGCCTCGATTGATCATGAATGTGCAATAAAATCCTTCTTTGCTTGCATCTACATACGCTGAGAGCTTCATCATATGAACACCAAGTGTTTTCTGTGGACCCAGCTGCTTTTGATTGGGATTGCCTTGACAACAGTTTTATGCTTGAATAATCCTGCAGATAGAAACTGCTGTCAGTCGCAACATCTATATCAGCCTATTGAATCAGTGTGAAAGTCCAGTACTAACAACGGTATTGTTCGTAGGTGTGAAAATCAGTTTCCATTGAAATATTAAATAGGGTTTAGTGGTCAGCCCAGCCCAAACCATGACAGGGTCTTTCACAGTATCTCAGGGAAATGTCAGCATGGTTGCTGCATGCCCATAGTTGTAACTACTAGAAATCCGGGGAGTAACCTTCTGTGTATCAGTTATCTGTTTATCTGTTATGCATCAGTATTGCTCTAAAAACTGGATCAAGCACCATAGAATGTATCTGCTTAATGACTTCGTCATGGTGTGTTTTGTTGTTACGGTGGGAATAGCATTGACACCAGCTAGTAGGATGGGTCTGAAGGCTCCACAGTTCTAGACATTGGGATTTCAAAAAAATTATGGTATTGCAGTCCTAGATCTTCTTTCAAGTTTTTATCATAAATCATCAGATTCAGAAGCCTGTTACTATTGCATAATTGTTTATTTTGTCAGTTTATGGACTAATTTGGAATGGAGCAGAAACTTCTTGATCCCATGCTCTCAGATAAGTGGTCAGTTTTTGTGAGTCTGGAATTTTTCAAATGAGAAGGGTCTGTTTTGCGGGCAACAGAAGAGTAGGTAGGTCTTCATTTAAGTGGTCCATGTTTTTTCGAGCTGACATCATATTGGCTGGGCAATGTAGAAGTAGGAAGTAGTTGTTTGCCATTTGTTTGAGGACTGGTTTGGTTTTGTGTGGGACATTTCTAAGGGAAAGGCGACCTCATCTCCAAAGATGCTTTAGAGCTTGCTTAGATTACTTTCTTTTGTTGTTCATGTCATATTCTTGCCATGCCTAAACCAAGAAAGGAGGAGAGTGCGGTTAAGAGTTATAGTAAATGTACTTTAAATGTTTGGAGCCATTGCTATATGATGCCCTTATAGCACTATTCAGAGTGATCTAAAGACAATCGGAGCTGCAACAATTGTATTAATAAACGTAGGGGAATCTGCTTTACCCAGTCCATTTTAATGGCCATTCATGTCACAAGAACTCAGCACAGCAGAAATCGTTATTTCTAGAAACAGACTTTCCTATGTACATATAGTAGATGTTTTCAGAAATAGATCAAAACTGAGTACTATTCAAAACTACTGTAAGAATTTTAATAACAATTTTATTTTGCAACAGTGATATTTATTCTGTCTTCTATTTGGTTTTACGCATCTTTCAATAATGTATTTAAAGTATTAGCAGAACAGTGATTTCTTCCCTCAGCTGGAGAAGTCTCATAAGTGAAATTCTTCTGTACTATGTCATTCCTTTGCTAAAATATACCTTCCACTTACTGTATTGATTGAGTTAGACTCTGCAAATATTCATTTTATATTTGGTGCTAGTTAAACAAAGTGAAAACAAACTAAAATATCAGACATAACCAAATACTTTGTCAGTTCCTGTCATTATCCCCCTTCCTTACCTCTAAAAAAGAAAAAAAAAAAAAGAAAATTATTGTGTATTGAATATATGGCAAAATACAAAAATCGCCTAAGATCTAGTTATTTTAAGGTTTGCAGGCACTGCGGTTATAAATCGTATTAATAAGCCTAAGCTAAGACTATGCTTAGTACAGTATCTTGAGCACCAGCAAACATGAAGTTATCTTGAGCCAAAGCATAGCTGTGACTGCAATATCTGCTTGAGGAGGAAAATAAACATGCGTTTGGTCTTCATGCACCTGAATTCTTTGCTTCTTAGACTTAACGTAGTTTTCCATGAACTAAATGGCTTTCTTATAGGTAATTCAGGCAGGGCACACCTATAACTTCAGAATAAGTATGTTAAGAGTCTCTTATTCTCAAAATCCTTATAGTGTTTCAAACATCTTGAAGAATCATTGTGTATTTCTCATTTCATCTTTGTGCAGTCTGTACTCCACCATGATACATCAAATAGCAATCTCCCAGTATTAAAACTCTTTATGGCATATCCACAGCAGAAATAGTATCAAAGGAGATAGAACAATTCATGTAAATTATAAATTAAGAATATTATCATAGGAAAAAAAAATGGATACAAGAATTAATATAGGCTCATCAAGGGAAAAAAAAGCTTACTGGTTTCTACAGAGCACACCATCATCGTACACCAGCTCATTGGCAACAGTGAATTGGGGAGATGAAGGGGCACCAATGGTGGATGCAGTGGCTGGACAAGTCTGACAATACGAAGAAAGTCATTTTACTTCCCTACAGGCCTGCATCTCAGCTGAAAGACTGTCCAAGAAAAAAGAAAGACTGTTTGAAAAACTGTCCTGGGAATTCCAGCAACTCAAAGAGAGTAGGTCTTACTCTCCACCTGTGTGGACTAGTATCTCAGCTATTAGGCATAAGCATTTTTCTGATCAAGAGAGAGGAGATAGAGGGTACACACCACAAGGCACCCTATGGTTTTACCTCCATGACCGCAGAGAGGACATGAGGAAGTGGGATGGACAACATAGCTCAATCCTACAGGCACGGGTACATGAGTTGCAAGAAAGAACAGTCACGAAAGGGGATCCCTCCGGGAAAAGTGCCACTCCAGTTTCCAGTGGGCAGTTCCCAACACAAAGCAGAAGCGTTTCTGATCCTCTTGAAGGAACTCCCAATTTGCATTTCCAAGAATTGAATAACAAGGATGGGATTCAATTTGAACCCACATGAGCCACACAAACCCATTCATCAATGCTGGATACTACAGTTGGAACTAGACGGGCCCTGCCTCCAGCCAGGTGCAGGACTACCGGGTTTACTGGACTGTGAGGATTCAGTGGACTGGCACATCAGACCCCCAGGAGTATAAGGCTCTGGTAGACACCAGTGCACAGTGTACCCTAATGCCATCAAGCTATAAAGGGCAGAACCCATCTATATTTCTGGAGTGATAGGAGTGTCCCCTCTACACATCGTGCAGGTGACACTACATGGATTAAGTACATCACACTGGTCACACGATAAGCTTGAATAGGAAATCTCAGTTGCCCAGGAATCTTGGAAGTGGTCATGGACTAGTAAGAAGGCAAAGATTTCAGGATATCACCAGAGGAGGAGGTGACACGTCCTGAAGAGGCCTCACCATATAATAAACTACCACAGAATGAGCAGAAATATGCCCTGTTCACTGATGGATCCTGCCGGATTGTAGGAAAACATCGGAAATGGAAGGCTGCTGTGGAGTCCTATGACGCGTTGCAGAAGCCACTGAAGGACAAGGTGAATGGAGCCAATTTGCAGAGGTAAAAGACATCCAGCTGGCTTTAGATATTGCTGAACAAAAAAAAAATGTCCAGTACTTTTAACTCTATACTGATTAATGGATGGTGGCAAATGCTCTGTGGGGGTGGTTACAGCAATGGAAGCAGAGCAACTGGCAACACAGAGGCAAATCCATCTGGGCTCCCCCATTGTGGCAAGATATTGCTGCCCAGATAGAGAATCTGTTTGTAAAAGTGCATCATGTAGATGGCCACGTACCCAAGAGTCGTACCACTAAAGAACATCAAAACAACCAGCAGGTGAATCAGGCTGCTAAGATTGAAGTGGCTCAGGTAGATCTGGATTAGCAACATAAGGGTGAATTATTTATAACTTGGTGGGCCAATGACATCTGAGGCCATCAAGGAAGAGATATGACATACAGATGGGCTCATGATTGAGGGGTGGACTTGACCCTGGACACTATCACACTGGTTATTCATGAATGTGAAACATGTGCTGCAGTTAAGCAGGCCAAGTGGTAAAAACCTCTCTGGTATGAAGGACGATGAAATATAAATACGGGGAGGCCTGGCAAATTGATTATATTACTCTCCCATCAACCTGACAAGGCAAGCGCCATGTGCTTACAATGGTAGAAGCAACCACTGGGTGGCTGGAAACATACTCTGTGCCCCACTATATGTCATCACGACTATGGTTGCTATATGCTATGTCAATAGTATTACAATAAGAATCGTCCAAACTAATGAAGAATGAACTTTGGTGAAAATGAGCAAAGTGCAATGGTGATGGAACCAGAATTGGCTTCAGCAATTGACACCCGTCAACTTTCTCAAGATTGACAACTTCAACCCACAGACTGTGAGCATGGACCATGCCAGATACATCAGCTGCAAGGCCCAGATGCAGCATGCCACAATTCAACACCACACGCACCATCTCTCCTGCTCTGAAATACTGTTATGACAGATGGAGCCCAAAGTTATGGACTAAATTAACTCAATGGACCTTTTAGAGGGATGGCCCAAGAACTAAGGGTATGATATCTGTGTCTGTGTATATATATACACACATATATATCTCAAAGACAGGAAAAGTGTTGGTGACTTTATTAAAAGTGTAATGCCTGGGCATGACATGACATAAATGGTATAGAATAAGCGGTGGATACTGTCCTGGTTTCAGCCAGAAAAAGAGTTCATTTTCTTTCTAGTGATTGCTGTGAAAGGAATGTCAATAATACCTATTGTTATATTGTTTTAGTTGTTGCTAAGGCATGTTTATACTTTTCAAGGACTCTTTTCAGCTTCCCATAGAAGCTGAGAAGGAGCATAGACAGAACAATGGAACGGCCAATGGAATATTCCGTACCATAGATGTCATGCTCAGTATAGAAATGGGGGTTGGCCAAGGTGCCGGGGGTAGTCCGTGATCACTGCTTTGGAAGGTACCAGTTGACTGGGTGATGAGAATGACTTGTATTGTTATAGCTATTATTATTATTATTATTTTCTTTTTCTGTTATTGTTCTATTAAACTGCCTTTATCTCAGCCCACGATTTTTTTTCCCTTTCCCTCTCCCCTCCTTTCTCCCTTCTCTCCCTGCCATTCTGGAGGGAAGGGGGAGAACTGCACGAGTGGCTGCATGGTTCTAGCTGCTGGCTGGGGTTAAACCACGACGCTTACTTATGTAAACTTGATGATAATGTTGATGTTTAAGTGTTTTCTGTGCTAATGGTAACATTAATTGTATTTAACCACAAGTACTTAATTAGACAACAGATCAGGAAAAGTTGCATATGAAAGTTTTAAAAGCAGCAGATAAAGAGCTTTCTGGATAAACTGTTACGTTTTTCTGTGTATTGTAGACACTGTAGAAAATCCAGAGGACTAGAAGGAAGTTCATGTTGTGTCCGTATTCACAAAAGGTAAACAGGATGAATCAGGTATTTATAGGTCTATGATCTGACACCAATCTTGGGAAAAATAAAGCAACAGCTGACAGGGGACTTGAGTATGGAAGTAAATGAGATCAATTATAATGACAATGAATATGAATTGATAGAAGGTTAGACTTTCCTACCTAAAATTGCTTTTATGAGATTACATATTTGATTGATAAAGGATAAGCGTGCTGATGCTTTATGTTTGCACAGCTCTAGAATGTGCAGAGTTTGAAAATTATCTAAGGTGCTGGAATGTTACAGAATGAATATGGAACGTGTTAAGTGGATTTAAGCCTGCTAACTATAGGCCTTGGAATTCAATCATGAGGTACAAGTTGGTGTCAAAATATTCCAGCGAAATCCTTTTGGAATAGGGTCTTAACTCCAGTCTAACCTTACATCATCAATTACCTGCATGGAATTACAAAGTCTTTGCAAATTGCAAATGGCACAAAAACTGGAGTTCTGGGCAAGTAATAAAGATGAGCTGGAAATTCAGTGAATCAAATGCTTTTAATACAACAAAATGTATTGTTCTCAGGAAAGAACAACAAAGAATTTATTGAAAAGTTGAGGGACTTCATGTAAAGATGAAGATGACTTGGGAGTACTTAGTTAAACATCAGCTACACAGGAATCACTGGTGTAGTGATGTTTCCAGAATGCCTTGTGAAAAAGCTGTTTTTGAGGGTAATAGAGGAATGTAAAGATTTTTGTTTCTTTTATTACTGTAAATGAACTACGTTATCTATTTTTTTCCAAAGAATATCACTAAATTGAGTGGAAATTTAGGGAAGGTCTAATACAATTATTTAAGAATGGTTTAATCGTGAAAGATTTAATGAGATAGATGCATTCAACTTCGGTATTTACTTTATCAAAGGTAATGTAAGCAGTATTTTAATTGCAGTCTATAAAAAATTTGCATGAAAACAACAATCTAATAGTAAAACAGATCCCAGTAGTTGGGAGGTCTGGCAATATGCAAAGACTGCAAGTGGAAAATAGTTAGCTTAATTCCACAATCAAGACAAAACATTTTTAACACTGAGAAGGATTGTAACATACACAAAATCTCATGTGGGATTCTCATAATCATTTGACCAGCGCTATTAGGTTTGACTCAGGAATTAATAATGGAAGTCCTCTGGGCGATGTTCTGTTGTATGTTAGAGAAAACTGTGGGCAGACATATTTCTTCCTGGCTGCAAATATGTAATTTGTCTTCCTGACTCCTCCCAGAAAACAACTCTGCTGCCTGGAGCCTGCAGATCTTGTGTATTATATATTTGAGGTGTTCTGTAATGAGGTCCTTTATGTGGCAAATTTAGTAGTACTTAAATTTAAACATGAGACCAATTCATTTTACTTCAGTCAAACAACATGCATTTTCAAAGCTCGAGAATTGATTCTTGAAGTATGTCCTACTTGGGTGATAATATTTTATCTTTCTGTGTTTTGTACAGGACTGGACAAGTGAACAATGCTTGATTAAACTAGAAAATTATAATTGCTGGTATAGATTTATCTGGATAGACAAAGGCTTTATGGTGCAAAGCTGCCTATACCCTGTCTCGGTGTCCTTAATTATGTCACAAAGTTGACTCCAGATAATTAAAGATGTTTTATTTCTCTGGAAGACTAATTTCTTTCTATTATTATGCCTGCATTAGTATTTTCCTTTTCTGTCATTACTAGAATTTGAATTAAGTGAGAATTAAGATTCGTGTTTCAATTCCCAAGTTGTATACTTTCAAGCGTTCTTCATACTTCTTTCAATCAGAATTTAGTACTGTTTCCACTTCCTTGTTCCAACTGTGATTAATTTTAAGACCTATATTAAGCATTTTAGAAGATTCAGAGGAATCTACTTATTTAATCTAGTAGATCTGCACTGATTAAAGCATAGGTGGCATTACTTTTAGTAGCCCATGTTTCCAGCTAAGTATTACAGAGAATGCAAATTTAAAAAAATCAGGCTTTTTTATCACACTTTTCAAATGATCCCATTTGTGCTTGTAGAAATAGACATTTTCTTACATTAGAGCACTCGAAGGAACTCTTTAGTTCATTCACCTTATCAGAGGAGTCCTGAGACAGCTGCCATGCCGTTTTAATCCCTTCGTTTGCTACATTTTACTTTTTAGTATTTCTGGTTCATTTTCTGCTCTGCTGGTTTAATAGCTGCAAGTTTCTAGCATCGTCTTAGCAGATCCATCTGAAAGTTGCATCAACAGATTACCCACTTCAGCCATCTAGTCAAATTTGCTTGCAGTAGCTGCCCTTAATAAACCAACATTTCCCACTAGGGAAAGATACTTACTTTTTTCCCTGCTTTCAAGTGTAAGGAAATAGCAGCAGCTGTTGATGGCTATACATAGGGAGCTTGAAATACGTGGCAGATCTTGCCAAACAACCTTGTCACGCTTTTCCTGCACGTGCTTCCTAGTTGCTAGTTCCCTGTTACACTAGCAGATGCAGGGCTACGGCAGCGGTTTGGAGAAGGGTTAGTGTGTTATCTCCCTCACAGAGTACGACTAGTGTTAAGTGAGCTTCAGCAGCACCATTTGGATAGGTCATTAGTGGGGACACCTCTTGTGCGTGTGTGTGCACAGGAATGACAATGCTCACAACTCCTGGGAGCATGCTGCTTGGGGAAAGCTTCTGTACAAAATCAGTAGCATGGATGGCAGTATCTCATAATGAGCATCAGCTCTTTTATTTCGAACTGCTAAGATTTGGGAACTTTTAATCCAATAACAGTTGCCTTTGTGGCAATAAGCTTATGACTGACACTTCCTTCATGAAAATCGACACGTGCTAATCTATCTACAAGAATTTTTTTCTGGAGGCACAAGTCAGGTAGCGGTTTTCGTTTAAATGTAGACAAATTAATGAATCTTACCTGGATGGTCAAATACTGATTTACCAAGGTGAAGAGGGGAACTAGAAGGGCTTTCATTTCTTGGGCGGTTTTCTCGCTGTAGTTTGCCAGCCTGAGGTACATGTTGTCTCATGGGTCCTGTGGCTCCTGCTCCGGGTATTGACAGCAAGTGTGATAACCTCACTACTGAGCGGAGAAGGTGAATTATGCCTGTGATGAACAAAGAACAACACGGAAACTAATGGAGCAGACGTAAAGTTGATACCTACCATACCACTGCCCAGCCAGATTTGGAGGGCGAACCTGCACTCACACAGGGGCTGCATCTCCTTTTTATGTTTTTAGGAGATGTCTGAATGCATTCTTGAGTCAAAGTCAGGGCACCCGTTTAAGGCTCACTGAATTGTTTAAAAGGCAAGTAACAGTCTGTCTGAATATTCGCACTACATAATGGTGCTTAACTAGTGCGTTGGGGTAGAAGTAAAGGAAAGTTGCCCAGCCTCCTACTGCAAATTTAAACCTTTTATCGTCACTTTTTTGTTGGTGAGAATTTTTCACATGTGTTTCACTGCACAATAATTTGAGATTCTCATTTATAGTTCTGTTTTTCCCCTGCCAAGGGATTCTTCAAGCTGTCCACTGTGACAGGCATTCACAAATGCTGAGTTGTTACTTGACTGCCTGTTAATAATCCAATGTTTTGTCTAGCTCCAAGTCAAAGTCCCTGGTCGTCCTCTATCACAACTGTGAAGCCTGCTTCATTACTATCTCCTACTGTCATGTTGGTTTAAGCTTTTAACAATTCCTAGCTCACTTTAAACAAAGGAAGAAAACTAATGGGATTCTGAATTAGCCCACTCCTACCAATTAGCATTAGCAGTGTGGTTGTCAACACTGTAGCACTTTGTGCTACATTTTTGTCAGTCAGTAATAGACTAGAAGAACCATCTGTGACTGGAAATATGTCTCATTGTTTCCTTCAGGTAATAGTCTTTCTAGGACTTTAAAGAGATTTTTAAAAATGCAAAACTTCACTTTCCAGGACACTTCAAAGTAAACCCTTGAAATGAGAATACTCAGGAGAAAAACAACGATGCAGAGGAAAAAAAATCCAAGTGTTGTGGATACTAATTTGGTTTGTCCAGAACAGGTCATTATATTTCGTATTATCCTCAACCTCTGCCTGTATTATTTTTGTTCAGTTTGTTACTGACTGCTGTTTATGCAAAAAAAAAACCCAACCCACCAACAAAAAAACCAGAAAATCCCAAAAAACAAACTCAAACAGACCCAAAACCCAAACCAGAAAGTTGGAAAGAACATTTTCTGTGTTTTCTGTTCTTACGCAGAGCAGTGCTACTTTAAACTTAGTGTTTTTTCTCTTCTTCAGATACTGTGGACACTGTATCTAATCAAGATGCTGTCATTATGGAACTCATGAGATATATTGCTGACATTTCCAGCCTTACATATTTGGGAGTGCATTTATCTTCCTTTAGTAGTGTGTCATCATACTCTGTTGTGTGCACACTTGCTTTACGGTTGGCGGGGAGTGCTTTCCAGTGGCTGAGCCCACCCTTTTACCTACCAAATCCTTCAATACCAATTTAAAGGATAGGCCTATCTTTTTCAAGGTCATTACTACATACTTGGGCAGGCTCTGAATCAAGAGACAAGATTTGATATTTTGCCGAAGTAAGGAAGTTCTGTGGTACCTTTGATGTGGTTTTTTGGTTGGTTGGTTGGTTTGGTTTTTTTAAATACATCTCTGATTACGTGAACTGAGCAAAGACGTATATTTCTTTTCAGTATTCGTAGTTGACCTAATATCTTACTAATTGCTTCAACTCCTGGTTTGAAGAATTCATTATTATTTATTTTATTTTAATGGATCTTTTCTGTCCGTCTGACCTGAATGTCTGAAGTACTTACTGAAGTAAAATATTTGAAGTATTGGCAATAAGGTTCATAAATTGACCAGAAGAAGCCTTAGGAGACTTAAATATTTGATGGTTTCACAGCCAGTTTGAGACATTTCGTAATATAATTTAACTTCAGGTGTGATCATCACCCAAGAGGCCATGCTTCCAAAAATTGAATTTGGTTTGAAGTTGTACAGAGTAGATATGGAAAGAAGATGCATCTCTGTGGTACCAAATGGTTGACTGATGTCAGAGTAATGAAACTGACGCCCCAAAGTTTTCTTTTATATATGAACAAGCATGCTTTTAAAAAAGAGCTGTACTTTGGGCAACCTCTTGGGTTTTTTTTTAATCAGAAAGAAATTTTCATTTATCAATCTATGATTCTATAATTCAAAAACATTTATTATTTGGAACATTTCTTTAACCTAGCTCAGCTACAGGCTAGTTAAGCAACAGTGCGATCTGTACAAGATTCCTCTTTTGGGCCTCTAAAGAAATGAATGATTCTGATAGAGAAGCACAGGGCTTTATTAGCAGTACAGTTGTGTACAGCTTCTTTTATTGTTTTCCCACTTTAACTATGGCAAAAACTTGCCTGTTTTCCAGATCAGACATACTTAGGGATATCAAAAACATAGTTGCCGGCCTTAAAAGAAATGCTGAAGCTCATCATAGTAGACAGACATAGTAGACATAGACTATTTGTGAAGTTTTGTAAATATACAGAGTATGTACCCTGAAGAGGACTCCTTAAAGACTTACTACTTAAATTTATTTCGTCTAGAGCTTCTAAATGGTTAATATGTGTTTAAGTGCATGTAAAGGTTTGGATTATCATTGGTAGAATTTTGCAAAGAACCAGGGAGAGGTTTCAAGAGATTTTCCCTAGTGCCCATTTTATAAATGTATATGTACCATATATCACTGGTTGACATAGTGTTATGAGTTGAATAAATAGAGAAGTTCCAGGCTCAAAAAAGGGGTTATCCAATTTCAATTCACATTAGTCACGTTACTATTATATTGATTGGCACTGGGATTATCAAAGGAGGAAAAAAATCCCAGAAAGCTGGGACAGTTTTACATATAGAAAAATGGGAAGAAAACCCAGTGGAATTGAGGAAGGAATTCTTGAAGCTTCAGCTATGTGTTAGAGGTCCATGCTAGATGCAGCGTTACTTATTTGGTAGCTATGTTGCCCAGAGCCTCAGAAGCCAACAAATAAAAAATATTAAGAACTTCAGTGTTTAGCTAGAGTACTGTAACTGCCTGTCTGTCTGGTAGTTATATTTCTCTGTTTGGCATATTCCTTGTCAAATTCTAGTCCAAAATGGATCTGGGGCGCTTGTTTTGTGCCATACCCTCTGCCAAGCCATGGACGTTTCTGTCTCCATAGAGGAAGGGACTGTTGCCTCCCTGGGGAGGAGAGCTTACCAGCCCTCACAGATCACAACACTAGCAACTTCAATACAAGAAAAACATCACTGATGTAGCACAATATAGCAAAGTGAATTATCTGCTTTAAAATGATGCTAACAAAACATGCTTGTTTTCCTCTATTCAGTCTCTACATGTAAGTTTGCCAGCGGCTATGAGTGTGCTTTGCTGTGCACCGTGAATGTATTACTCCTACAATCATTATACCTTCTGCATTTCAAACGTTGGACTATAGGTAGTTAAATAGCTTTATCATTTGAATTAACTGTCTGTTTGCTATTGACATAGGAATGAGAAATGCTTTCCCTGAATATTTGTCGTGAAGATGACTTGGGGCCTGGCTTTCTAGAAAGTAGAGTCTGGACTATGTGTGTTATTTTAAGTATGAGCATGACAAACAGTTATCTGGAGAACTTTGGTACTCATTTAGACTATTAAAATATATCATATTAATGTCTTAAAAAACACAAGAAATTGAGATAGCTGTTTATAGTGCGCTTGGTGTTAAATTTTTGGCAGCTGAGGGCAAGATAGACTCATAGCTATTATAGCAAAAACACTGGTAGCACCTATTTTACAGCAACTTGTTTTTCAGTGTTTTGTTCCGAGTGAATTAATTAACATATTTATGAAGCTAAGCTATGATTATGATATATTTGCTGTTAAACGCTGTCATGGATTCTACCCTGTGTACATCAGGGTTCTGTAATTTTTTTTTTTTTTTTATAATACCTCCTTGCCCATTGGTCTCTTTGCAATATGACCACACAGGCTAATTTTATTGCCTATGTTGCAGAATTTGAATGTAATTTGTGGTAGTACTTATGTGTCCTCTGAAACTTCAGACCCTATTTCTCCATGCGATTCTTATTACAACTGTCTAGAGCTGTAGTAAACCTGGCAGCCAGGTTTATTCTACTTTACGCTGGTAAAAATTCTGACTGTGATCTCAGATTACATATGGATAAGGAACTTTCATGAGCAAGTCATCTCCTGAGGAGGAAGAATTTGTTTACTGTAACATAAAATAGAGATCACGGCTAAGGAAAATTAATTACTTCTACTTAAAGCATCCCTCCCCAAACCAAAATATCATAACAATTTTTGTGCCTTACAATTTCTGAAAGGACTGAGTTGGTTCAGTTGTTCGTATGGTCTAGGAAGCCAAGCTGAGCTTAGGAATGATTCTGACTGATGTATATTTATCAAAACTTATATTAGTGAAGCATTAGAAGAAGAGTGTAAAGGGTAAATTCAAATAAAAAGAGAAAAAAGAGAAAAACTTTGTATTTAAGTAACAGCAATTATCAGAGGTTCTGCTTGTATTAATATTGTCTGGGCACATTATAAAGCATTTGTCATAGCTAATGCACTCCTGTCAAATCAAGCAATATTAGAAGAGGACTTTTATAATGAATATTAATATAAGAGACAGCCGTAAGTGAAGTAAATTATAGAGGCATGTAAATGTAGTATTAACTGCTACAGCAAAGTAGTCTTCCACTGTAAATCAATTTCTTCCTATAATGTTAATAAAAAATTAGGCCACTTGGTAGTCATCTGCAAGCTGCTGAGCATTGATATGAGTTTTCAAGTACTTTGCTCATGTGTCTAGCTCTAAATTAAAAGTCATATTCATGAAAATGAGTTTACAGTCTGTGCACTCAACTTACTGACTGTACTATAGTTTCTGCACCGTTCTCAAATTCTTGTTCACACATCAGAACACCTATCTTCCATTCAGCCATCTATGACAATTTAGGCAAGTTTAGGAATAAGTACAAGAATTATCCCTCTACATCAGAAATAAGATACACGAATTTAAATTTCGGCTATCCATTTTGATCCAGGTTTTGAAAGTGACAGTGGGTTTTTTTGTTTGTTGTTTCTTTGTTGGTTTTTGTTTGGTTGTTGTTTTTTTTGTTTTTTTAATTCAAGGTTCTTTGCTTTTGCCTTTTATTGTAAAAATACGCATCTGGATTGCATTAGGATTTTTGCATTCAGCTCAATTTTGATGTGTGCTCTTTTGGAATAGGAAGTGATGAAAGTACGTTAAGGATTATGTGTCTGAAGTTAGGCTTCACAGTTTTACCAGGATATTGGTTTTGGTTGTTTTGGGGATTTCTTTGTTGGTTGAGGTTTTCTTTGTTAGCATTAAATAGCTACAAACATCCAAGCCGTACCCTTACAGGAAAATTCTTTTGCAGGGAAATTGTGATTGTTATGCGTGATTATTATTTGGAACTTCTTTTCCTGATGCCAAAAACTGATTCAAAATCTTAATAAGTACGTGTTCTTTACAAAGACTCTTTCAAGTAAGGTATAATGAAGCTAAAAGCCTTATTGCTTATTTGTAGTGGTTTAAGTTGAAAAGCAAAGGTGTGGTTTTTTATGTGATTCTGTAGGTGACAGGTGATCACATTCACACTCTTGGAGTTTTGAAAGCAATTGATTCATGTTATTTTGTTGTTGCCATCATCGTCATTATTGTGCTTTGATGGCTAATGATTCATCTTCTATAATAAAAATAAAAATTGGCAAATCTCTATTTAGGATAAATTGTTATTAATTATTTTGAAATGGTAGTAGTATTTTGATTCTATATAGTGCTATGTCTGAGGAGCACTGAATAGAAACAAATCTGTGGACTGTTTTCCAAATGAGCAAGCATGGAGCAAAGGTACCATGGAGTTTGATAATGTAATGAATTTCTGTCTAGTGACAGGTCTTAGACATTTTAAGTGTGAAATTTTAGCACCTAAGTCTGAACTTAACCATTCTTAATGCTTTTTCTCGTCTTTCATCTACATTTCAGAGACATCTCAGCTTTTAGCATTTAAGTTCCCCATGTTGGCATACTCAGCATCAGCCTTTCTCATGTTTCACAGATTTAAGCAATTAAGGATTCATCAGACCTCTTATAATTAACAGTGCTTTTATATTGCATCTGGTATTGAGCTTATGTAAGGATCAGTGTGTAACAGTCAAATAACCTGCTTGGAAATAAGTTAACAACCGCTTATGACTGTGTAACTGTTTCAATTTATCTACGCATTACAATCCAAATAAATATTTTTTAGGTCACTCACTTTTCAGTATTACCTTGGTCCATGTACTGTTACCTTTCAAATGTGAAATACGTATTTAAAAGCTGAACAAAGCTGAAAAATAGAATATTTTTACGACAAGCTTATTGCATCTTTCAGTCCCTAAGGGGACTTTCCAGACCCTAAGGGGAATTGCTCAGGTGTAGACATCTGGAGATGGACTAGATGTATCTCCCCTACATATCCAGTTGTGGGGTTTATCTTGGTTTGCTTTGGTGGTTTTTTTTAACTTCACGGAACATTAATGACATCGTCTGTTAGTTTAAATCAACCCTGCACTATTATTGTGGTACAATATGTACACACATATTGTGTATGTGTATATGAGGTACAAATGAGAACCAAATTTGAGCTTCTGTCTTTATGATTCCCACCTCTTTCTTATTTCTGAAATATGTAATTCATTTCACATGTCTACACCCTCTACCTGTCGCTATCTTTTGTGATGAGAAAACTCTGTTTAGAATAGAAGTGCCAGTCAAGATACCAGGTTCTGGCTCTTCTGTGCCTCTCGTGCTTCACAGCTGCTATAGGCTATTTCCAGCCTGCTACATAGTACACATTACTGTAAGATGCTTTCTAAACATGTTTTATTAACACTGGGTGTGCTAACGTTTGCCCTAAGTGAATCTCCAAACAAGGTAGTCCTTAGCTGGCCTCTGTTTACTTCAGACTAGAGATAGTAAGAGTCATGTAATGGCCATGTTTTAATAGCGTATTCCCCACCTGCACTGTCAGTGCTTCACAGAGGCCAATTTAAGGCACCTGTTTGCCTCCCAAGCTACTCGTGTACCTATGCAACATTTTCATCTGTAATCTTTAGCTTGACATAAGAATCACAGGGAGCTCTTAGCTAAGCCAAAAGCAACAGTTTTTTCTTGCAGAGTCTGCAGAATAGTAATTTTTGAATAGCTGCAGGAACTTTCAGACTCTTAATCTTATTCATACTGTTCCTATTTACCATTTGGTGGCTTGAAATGTTGAAAGTGGAAAGCCATAATTGTTTTCATATTTGGTAAGAATGTGAGAAAAGTGCTCAGGGCCAAGAAGTTGCTTATGATTTTCACTATAAATATTTTTCTAGGAAAAAATATCACGAAAGAATGAGAGAGAAACATGTAGGCAAAACCGTACGGTTTTATTTTCAGTGTCTGTATCTTGTGTGTGTCTTTGAGTGTGGACATACACAAGTGGAGGTGGCAGTTTCCTGAAAACTCATATTAACTTAATTGTCTTAATGAAAGTTATCTGTGCATTAGTTGGATTTACTCATATGCTATGGAAATTATTATGGATGCTCTCACTCTTCACTGCTTAGTTTTGTTGATTATAGGAAAAAAATAAGTTACTTCAACACATTGTGCAACAAGAAGTCATTTTTTTTCTGTGAGATATATAAATAATGATTCCGGAACCTCTTCTCCTTCCCCCCACCTCCTTTTTTCTCTTGAATTGATTCCATGGGAACTATAATCGCTTTAACACTTCTATATTAAAGATATTCCCTTCAATTCTTGGTCATTTTTATAAGCTCTTATTTCCTAGTTATTATTGATAGTGATTTTCATTTTCTTGGTTATGAGTATCCTTAACTTATTTTAACAGTGAATTCTATATTCTTATATTCCTTGACTGCTTTTGATTGCATATTTCAAGAAAACAAAAACATGCAAATGATCCATCTGACAAAGGGAGTTTAAGTCTTTTTTTTTTTCATCAGGCAATGATTAATTTACTTCAGTGAAAGTGAAGCTGTTCTCAACAAAATGCTCTCAGAGGAATGGGAGTAGATTTCTTTCAGATGACGGTTGCTTCCTTACAAGCTGCAATGAGAAACCTCTAAACATGTTGACTTCTGCCTTTGTAAAGTTAGTCAGTCCACTCAGGTTCAAGATTTGGGACTTTTGCTGTTACAAATGCATTCATCAGCACTGTCCCAACTACTGCTCACAGTGTTGATATCTTATTATCTAAATCAGTTTACTGTTGTTTCTGAGTATTATCAGTGTATTCTTAATGAGTACGTTTATTTTCCCATGTTTCAAGACCATAACCTGTTCCACGTTTCACCAAAGTCATTCTAGAAACGAGGGCTCTCCATTTAAGTTTTATTCTGTAATCTAGTACAACAAGCAAAACTACTTTCAAAAATACCAAGATAAATCGAAGAATAAATAGAAAAACGTGGAAGTTCTTTAAAAATTAAAATTTTGATGCAATGTTTAATTTTCATTATATTGACTTAAAACTGTTTTCCATGGGGTAGTAACTGAGATTATGTTTTATCCTGAGAACAGAGTGAGACCAGAGCATCTCACACAGCCCTGCAGGCCACCCCCAACAAATATTGACTTTTCTATATGCCATTACTAGAAATGATCAAAGTTTTACTTAAGATGTTCAACAGGCTTAAGTTGTGCAGCCTAAGAACAATAACCAACCATTGTTTGTTAACATATATGTGAAATTAATGCTGCTTTCTGCCACATTTCTATTTTGTTCCTTTTTCAGAGAAGTGTTTTGGCCTCAGATGAAAAAAAAAAAAACACCTTCTGAATATCTCTTCTTCACTTAAGTTCAAAAATCATCCTGTGTTTGTGCACTCAAATCCATGGAGGCTGCCGTTAATATTCATTCAGATGTACAATTTCTATACACAGTCAGTCTAAAGGCATGAAGAAAATGAAACAAAGATGGAAATACGAATTTATCCATTTCAGATCTCACCTGTCTAAAGACATGCAGAAATAGAAATGTTGACATTTGAACAGATATACTCCTTACTCCAGTATTCTTGTTTGAGAGTCCTCTAAATGAAAGAGAAATATCTACCATTCACCTCTAGCTTTTTTTGGCTTGTTTTTCCCCTCAAGATGCATTAACACGACATCTTTTCCATTCCATTTGGAATTTATTTCTTATAACTGTGTATATTATATTCTAAACTACTAGTGCTCATTCAAAGACCAGTACAATTCAAAATGTCATCAGTAATGGGTAGTTATGACATTCATAATGATTTTTTCTAAAAATGGACAAAAATGACTTGACAAATCGAATGCGTTCTCTCTGTGCATTTGCATTTGGTAAATACAGCATTTAGAATATGGTCAAATAACGATTCAGCTTTGATCTCCTAGCCAAAGGGGAAAGAGCATTCCTAGCAAGTACTAATTGATTATTCTTCTGTCTCTATGATTTTCATGCTGAAGGTTTCCTGGCAGACCATGTAAATATTGCCAAGGATAAGTTATTTCACTAATTCTACCAGGACTAAGGAGTCTGAGGGGAAATTTAGCCATGTAGATTTTAGGCCACAGGAGGAAAATTCTTCTAATGTTAATTAAAGCTCTTGATGTTTAAACTTGTATGGTGAGAAAGAACAAACAAAAACTAACAGCAGTTCTTGGGAGGTCTCTAGCCATTTAGAAGATTATGCATTAAAGATCAATGGAGAGTATGAAAATATACTTTTTTTGTATTAGAGGTTGTCCAGGAAAGTTGTAATGACCCACCACCTGGAGAGGAAAAATCCCAAACAAACCACAAGCCAAACAAACCCAAAGCAGATGTACTAGAAATAAGATATAGCATAGTCTCTTGTAAAAGGGTTATTATTGGGGGCACAATAAAAGATATTTAACTTCCAGTTGCAGTTTCCTGTTTCACATATTTTAAGCATCTCACTTGTATACTTTCTGCCTAAGGTGCGAATGAGATTCCTTTACAAAAAATCCATGTTATTTTTCTCTTTAATTCAGTATTCATAAAGGAAACCTATAATTCCTGCTTTTCTCCTAAGAACCACAGACAAATAAATCACTGCATTCTGAAGTCGAATTTGCACACAAAAAAGGAAAGTCTTTGCCAGAGATGCACCTAGTAAAACTAAATTCTAGACTTTGCCTCTTGTGTTGAAGTAAATGTTTGGCTCTAGAGGTCAGAATTCTGGACCATATTTTAGACTGTATTTGTCAATGATATTGACTGTTATCTCCTAAGGTAGGTGGTTTAAAAATGAATCTTTATTTCACTGGGACACCAGGGACACCAGTCCTTGTTATTTATTATTTTTTTTTTTTGTGAGAGCTGCAGATTTAGAAGTCATTGCCAACATGACATCTCTTAAACTGGCAAGGCACTGGAGACCAAAGGTCCTAGAGAGTAAAATTTGATGTCCTTTGCAATTCTCTGTCGAGTAATTTGAATAGAAGAAATTAAGCCATCTTAAAGTGACTGCATACCACACATGGTGTAGAGCCCAAAGGGTAAGTCAACAGGTCCTAGTAATGAGTTTTGAAAGAGAGCAAATGATTAGAAACGGGTAGTATGGATTCCTGTAATTTATCAGCAGCTGAAGGAAGTAATCCAGCAGCAAAAGAGAAACATCCCTTCAGGACCATATTTCAGTCTGACCAGCAGTGGGTCTGGTACAGCGGTGGGTCTGGGCTACAGAGAGAACTCAAAGGGTGCTTTGACCTTCCTGCTCTTCCACTTCTCTTCTCCCTTTTATCTGGACATGTGATATTGCTTATAGTCTCATATGCATCACGGTAACTTCATTTTCTGGAGAAGGGTATTATTGATGATAGCTGACTATGGATTCATTGGTTTCAGCTATCGCACTGAACAAAAGGGCAGTGAACACTGCTTCTCTCTCCTAATTTTAAAGGTGGTTTTGGGCAGAGGTGTCAAAGAAAGGCTACAGGAAACATTTCTATCAGAGGTTTTGTTTCTTGTAGTCTCATGCATCTATGTTACATCCTATCCCCCTTTTGCATTCTCTGCTGCAGCTCTTACTGCTGCCATGCCCTATTCTTGTCCTCAATCTGTCAGTCAGAGAGAGATCTCTGAAGACTGCAACACAATATTAACTCTGTGTAGTTACAAATGAAATTTGAAAATGCTAAGTATAGAATGTATGAAAAATTATTTTTAAGACAGAAATTAAAATCCACTACAGTCTTCCATAAGTCTCTAGAAACCCATATCCAGATAGAAAATTACAGTCATTTCTTTTCATCTTTTATCCTATGTGTGTTATGTGTTACTAGTTTTAACTTCTGCTTTCATATTTATGTTTCAAAAAAAATCAAAATAAGAGTGAAATTATGAACATTTATAGTTATGGAGAAGGAATTCATTGTACCCATGCAAGAGGAAGGGATTATTTAATATAATATTACTTTTCCATAAATAAGTTCTATGGTTCTGTGATTTACCCTGTGCTTTCATGAAAAAACAGGTACATTTTTCAGCCTGGCATGAGACAATATTTGTCGTTTATAATTTTTTCAACTCTTGTGTTTAAATTAAACAGATAATTAAAATTAAGCTTTGTATCATAGAATGCATTTATTCTAATGAACTTTGCTAGTGTCTTGCACAATAGCCTTTGAAGTATCAGAATTTTCATTCCTCAAATTAAATAGGCCTATTTGTGTTCCAAATGTCATTGTCACCAAAATTAAACCCCATAGCAGCTTTGAAAACTAATCTCTAGTCATTTCTATGTCCCTTCTCTGCCTTTTTAAGTGTAAAATTACATAATTGGTTATACTTTGGGGAAAAAATAACACTTTTTCTCTGAGCCTTCATTGTATTGATTGAGTTCGTTACATCTATGTTTGCCCAAATCTTAGGTCACTTACGTAGCCTAAAATAATTTTTAGCAGCATGAGGAATGAATCAGTTACCTGCTCTAGGAAGATAGTTGTTAGATTAGCTGTGCACCGAAATAATAACCCTTTGATTTGCACCATCACATAGCATGCAAATAAAACAAACCAGGTAGTTATGGGCAACCCTATAACATCAAAGAAAGACCTCCTTTTATTTAAAAAGAATTGATGTCAGGCCTTTAATATAGAAGAATTAAATTTAATTTTGAAGAATCAGTTGATTATGAAACTGTAGTGGGCAAATTTAATGCGTGTCTTCAAGCAGATCATTGTGAAACAGTGGAGCAGTAGATTTAGAACAGCCAGGACGTACACTAACAAACAGGCACATCCTGTCAAACACAGATGAGGTGTAATATCTGTGCGTGACAGTAGACAATCAAGGAATCAAACTCGGTATTATACGTAAGTGAAGATAAAAAAAGCAAACAGAACACTGTTCGTGTTAAAGAGGAAGATAGAGTGCAATGCAGGGAAAAGTATTTTAATGCTCCAAGGGACTTTTAAGATTGTGTTTGGACAGCTGTATGCAATTTTGAGCACAAGTATAATCTGAGACCTTAAAAAGACAGAGACATTTAAAAGGTTCACAAAAAGGCAAACTAGGATGAGTCATGTTCAGAGGGCTCACGTACGCAGAAAGCCTGGCAAAACTGAGACAACTAAGAAAGCTCTTTAGGCGAAGTTATTTTGCACGTTCCCAAGATGCTGTAGAGAGTGAGGACTAATGCACATTTAACGTTGTGGTAGGGTTGTGGTAAAAGGGCTAAAGACCAGATGATGAATGTTAAAATGTAATGCCTGGTCAGTTTGTACCATCAAAATATTCTAGATAGTGGTAAATATGGCTCGACTTGGTTTCCAAGTTATTTCATGCAGAATATTTCGACTATAAAGCTGCATATGTTATTTTGCTTAATTTTTTATATGTATGTATGCACATAAATATCTTATTATTTATGATTTCCATAAACAGCTGAAGACTGGTTGAAGTGATCGTCTTTATTCAGTGGGTTAAGCACTGGCTAGTCACAGAAAAGTCTCTCAGAATGAGTATTTTGAGATTAAAATGCCAAATCCAAGGATTCCATAAAGCTGTAAGAGGAGAATGGACACCACTATAGCAGGCAACCCCCCTTGGCATGTGTAATACCAGAACTTCTTCTACCTAAATAGTTTTAGCAACCAAATTTAAGTCTACCAGGAAAAGTTACAAGTTTTGGTTTTTGCTTGCTTTGATGCCCAAACTGCAGCTGAATTGCAATTTCAGTGATCAGGCCCCGTTGGTGTGTAATTCTATAGTCAGTATTTTCACCTTTTCACCAGGACCATCCTCAGTGTAAAATCAGGGCACTCACACATAGCCAGGAACTCAAGGAACTCATCTGTTCTGGGATTAAAAAAGATGGACATCCAGTGACACTCTGTTATTGTTTAGTTTTTACAATCCACCAGTTTTTACTGAGTTGATGGAAAATACCCTTACATTTGGATGTAGTGGAACATAACAGCAATAGCTGAAATAAGATGTAAGGGAATAAGCCGTAAATGTAGGGAAGAATTCTTTGATCATTGGTTAGTGTTTGGTTGGTGTTTTGACATACAAAGAGATTTTCCCATTCCAGACAGGGTCATTCTTGTTTCTGGTTGTTTACAATACTCATCCCTCCCTGCTCCTTGCAAACTCCCCATCCCTCCCTCTACATCCTGAAATTATATATAATATATATTCTGCCAGCTCCTCGTTTCTCACTGGTATCGGACAGGTTTAAAACCCACACTTCTGGAGACTGCCCTGCTTGATGGCCTTTCGTTGTCTTGCTAGTGATGTCAGATAGAATTACTTGCTCTGTTTTCTGTCTGCGGTTCTAAATGGAAACCCTGTCTTTAAGAGTGTACAACAATTTCTATCCTGCTCTGAATAGTTTGAAGCTACAGTCGTGAATTTGGGTTGTTGGTTTGTGTTTTTTTTTTCATTTGAACAACATTTTTAAATATTTATGCGGACAAGTTTTTTTCTTCAGGAAAAGATAAATCTTTTTCTTTTCTTCTCTGTCCCTCAGGGGACCAGTCTGGGGAGAAGTAATGGTGCGGCTAGACCTAAGACATGTTTGAAAGAGCTTTAAAAAGTACAGGTTTGATGTTTAAAAAACTGTTTGTCTAAGGATTTAGCTAGTTTCAAAGCAAAAGCTGTGCCTCCTTTTGTACAGCTTTGGACATAAGCCAGCTTCTAGGCACTACAAGATGATCTTCTCTAGGGATACTCCCTGCTGAAATGGTGGTGGTTTGAGGTTTGGTCTTTTTTGTTTGTTTGATTTGATTATTTTTTTTAACATTTTTTATTTGGTTTTCCTTTCAAGCTCGTAGTGTTGCCTACTGTTGGAGAAAGAATATTGACCTAGGTGGACCACTGGTCCCTTCTGAGTGCTATAAAATTCCTATTTATACCACAGCAGCGACGCAAGGATCTTAAATGCGTTATTGCTTGACTGTCCTGTGTTTTAGACTGGGTATTTTTGTGGAGAAATTTCATTATTCCACATTTGAGAGAATGGAAGTAGGTATCTCTGGCTGTGGTTCTTTGGGGATTTTTTTGGCAAATCGTTGCTCTTTGAAGATCTGAAGAGGTTTGAATGGCATACACAGATCTGGGTGAGACAGATAAGGAGGCAGAGAAAGGGATGAGATGATCAAAAGTGCATGATAAATGCCTGGTTTTGAAATTTTATTACATGGGCCCCAGTCATGTAATGGCCTTTATCCTGTCTTGAAAACCAGCATAATGCTTAAATTACACAACTATCCTTCCTCTGTAAACTTTATTGCAATTAGTGTAAAAGTTTTCCCATAACCCATTCAGAGTAACTATATTTAATTCTTAATATCAGGTTCATATGAGTTGTGGGATTTTTAATTTCAATATTGACCTAATTGAGAATGTGTAAAACGCCCCCATTCTCAGTTGCTTGTTCCTGAATTCCAGGAAAGGTATTTGGAAATTCAGTCATACACTGTAACTCAAAGTATTAAAAAGTAGGGGTTTTTTTATCTCACTTTTCTATTGCATGATTTTTTTCATCTAATTCATACTCTTGCACATGTAAATAATTGAATTTACGTCTTTTAATATCTATTGGGCAAATGTAACTTGCCATTTCCTCTTATTTTATACGTTTTCTGAGTGTTTTCTGGGCATTTCATATAAATGCCTACATTTAAAAAAATCATTACCTGTCTGTGGTGCATCTGATGTTGCTCAGTGTAGAGTTTTGCTAAGCACATCATTTTATTCAAGGTTGTATTGTGTTTGCATGGTAAGGTTTGGTAGCAGGGGCGGCTACAAGGGTGGCTTCTGTGAGAAGCTGCTAGAAGCTTTCCCCATTTCCAATAGAGCCAATGCCAGCCAGCTCCAAGATGGACCCAACACTGGTCAAGGCTGAGTCCATCAGTGACGGTGGGGGCACCTCTGGGATAGCATATTTAAGAAGGAAAAAAACCTGTGCAACAGCAATTGCAGCTGGGAGACAGGAGTCAGAACATGTGAGAGAAACAACTCTGCAAACACCAAGGTCAGTGAGGAAGGAGGGGGAGAAGGTGCTCCAGGTGCTGGAGCAGAGATTCCCCTGCAGCCCATGGCAATGACCATGGTGAGGTGGGCTGTCTCCCTGCAGCCCATGGTGATGACCATGGTGAGGTGGGCTGTCTCCCTGCAGCCCATGGAGGTTAAGGCTGGAGCAGAGATCCACCTGCAGCCCATGGAGGACCCCACGCTGGAGCAGGGGGATGCCCAAAGGGGGCTGCGGCCCCATGGAAAGCCTGCGCTAGAGCAGGCTCCTGGCAGGACCTGTGGCCCTGTGGAGAGAGGAGCCCAGGCTGGAGCAGGTTTGCTGGTGGGACTCGTGACCCCATGGGGGACCCACGCTGGAGCAATTTGTGAAGAACTGCATCCTGTGGGAAGGACTCACACTTACAGGACTCACTGGGAAGTTCCCAGTAGTGAAGTAATTGTATTAGTGTCTCCAAAAATCCAATTATTTAGCAGTCCAAAATGGTTAAAACACCATTCTTACAGTACCAATATCATGCTTAGAAAATAAGGGGTGGCTTTGAAGAATTACGAATAACAAGCTGTGGGTTTCAAAACTGAAAAGAAAATTAATATTTAATGAGTATTTATTTAAGAGATGTTCATTAAGCCTCTCCCCCGTGAAAATGGACACGCTGGGGAGTTTGTCTCAGCTGGAAACATTTATGGTGAAATTCTTACTTGTGTGCTTCAGTGGAATAGTGAATCTGGACATTAGCAGAGGGCTGGTGTTGAGCAGCGCTGGCTGCTCTGCGGTGCAGCCGTTGCTCTGCATGTGGTCCCTTCCTTCCAGAAGGCTCCACTGTCTGAACCCTTAATATCTTTAGAGGGGCTCTTCTGTCATTTAAGAAAAAGGCACTGTGAAATTACTGCTGCATGGCGGACCTGCTACCTCCTGTAAGCATTTATGTGTTGCTTATGTACAACACTCCAAGAAAGGATGAACTTTTACATTCATCACCAAATTGTTTAAACTGCCGAAGGACCAGCTTGTCGTAGCAAGCTGACTGCTAAGTAGTTCAGCCTGTCAGACACCATAGAAAAGGAAATTTTGGAAGAGATTGTCAAGAAAAGGTCCATGTGCCGACCACTGTGCCCTCCTCGCTCTTTGCTCTCTATCAATATTGACATTATCTTTCATTTGCACAGTTTGGCTGGAGAGCAAATTTCCCATGCAGCATTCAGTAAATCTTTAGCAATGTGTAAAGTGAAGGGACAGCATATATCTCAGTTGTTTTAATTTTGTGGGCGATAGGGCTGTTTGCTAGCATAGCTGTGGAGTGTGTGTCCAGCAAATTAGAATGAATAAAAATAAGTCTCCCCCAGAGATGTCTGAGGGCTATCTGAACTTAGATCAGGTTATTTGATTGTGGGAAAGAAATAATATGATAGATGTGATTTTGACAAAATGATAGCTGACTCCACAGTGAAAAGTTCATGGGAATTAATGCCAAGTCTTCCATAAAATCATCTAGTTACAAAAATGAGGTAAAGTATTCTGTTCATTGTGCTTCTTTTATTATTTCAGACTCTGAAACTGCTGATACAGAATTTAATTATCTATATACACATATACAGAGAATCATTTTTATTATATTTCAAAATTGGTTTAATTTTCATTTAAATATGTACTTGTAATGCACTCAGTGTAATCCTTCATTGCAGCAAAATAAAATAAATATTTAAATAATTTTATTTTCATTAAAAACGTACACTCTTTAACCTTCTTTTTAGTTATTTATACTAGGGCCTATTTCTCACTTCAGACCCCAAACATTTAAGGGCCTAATGAAAAAAAATCCATGGAGCCTAAATTCCAGGCTGATCCTCCAGCTGTGACATGCATCCCGCTGGGAATATGAGATAACCAGTATCAGAACTGTGTAAATCTTTCAGGCAGCACAGGTTACCTCAGAAGATTTAAAACATAGCTTGGATTTGATATGATTATTGAGACAGTCTCATTTTAGTCTAGGACAGATATTATAGTCTCTTTACACTGAAGAGATGGTGATTTGTTTTAAAATTACGGGAACAGTTCTGCAATACTATTATGAGCAGGTAATAAAAACAAATACTTCACAGACTTCTGTAAGAAACTGACAGATTTTTCAGAAATGTATTTTTAATAAGAAATTCTCCTGATTCATGGATACCTTTATTTTTATATCAGTTTATATTGTTTTACATCACTTGTATTAGTATATTAGAAGTATATATAAACTGTCTTAGCTTCTGAGTTTCAGCCTCCTTGGCTGTGATTGTCCAATTGCAGTCCCTGAAAAAAAAAAGAAATGCAGTCTTATAAAGGAAAGCAAGTTCTGGAAAGCAAGTTCTGGACAGTTCTCTCCCAGTCAGTAATTCATGATTGCTGAAAAGTGCAACGTTCAATCAGACCCTTCCAGGCTAAAAACATGGCCACATTATGCCTGCTATATTAACATTTTGATTCCTACATCCACCATCAAAAGCCTGTGCCCAGAAAGCCATATTTTAACACGCATGCAGGAGTTAAATGCGTTTTTTTATTTTAAATTGAGCCAGTTTGATTTTGATGCACTCGCAGTTCTTGTGGTTCAGTGCACCGACTACTCTCTCCCTCAAAAGTGTACAGACTTGATTCATGTCTTTACCTCTCTGTGAGTGATTGAAATACCCGTATGTGCGTAACGTAGGCCAAGTAGCATCACACGCAATGTTGAGATGAGACAAGAGCAGGTTTTTTATCTTAGAGTTAGCTTGGTCACTTCAGGCAATCAGTAACGCAGATAGGTTGAAATTGTAATGAAATGTTGATAGTTCCTTCTGAAGTTAAACTCATTTTGCCAGGAGATGAAAGTAACTGGTAAATCTTTCTGGTATAAAAGAAGAGAGGCTGTCCTTGTCAGCTCCTGTTGCCTCCAGTAAAAGCACGGGCTCCAAGTATGTATTGAGCATGTTCTTTATTATTAGCATACTCTAAATCTTCTTGAGTGCTGATTAGTTTATTTTCTCTTGTCCAGATGTTTGTAAGACCATAATGAACCTCAAAGTATGATTTATGTAAATCTGTTGGATTGAAAAGGCTGCTGCTCATAGGCCTTTAGAATATATTCAATAAGAAGCGAGTCAGCATGTGTGAGTTGTTATTTATAGTGTTCTCGAATGATCCATGAGATCCCTTCACTGGGTCTGTAAGACAAGGAAAGTCACTATCGTAAGAGTCACACTTGTAGAGAAGAGCTTGACATCTGTTATCCGTTAAGCTGGAAGTGGAGAGGGCATCTGGGGCTGCATGCGTGATAAGAGGTAAAGATTTCAGTTGGACAACCCTCTTACCAAAAGATACTGGAGTATCTGACTCAAAGGGGCTGGAGTTTGGGGGATATGATTAGTGCTGTATTATTTGCCCATCCTTTTTGGGGGAAAAAAAAGATGGAATTTTTAATCCATCCAGGTAGAAAAGGAACCAAGTTATTAATTTCCCTGTCGTGAGAGACAGTAATCTTTTGACAGATTAAAGCAGAGAAAACTGAAAAAAAAACCCAAAACTCAAACCCAAAACCAACTTTGCATTAATAGAGAGATTTGTTTAAAAACTTCTTGTGCATTTTTTTCTTGCTCTTTACTTCCTTTTTTTAAAAGTTTAGTGACATCTATTCCTTGAGTGTGACAAAGATCACCCTAGGAGGCAAGAAAAATTGTTATGAAAGATCATATGCAATATACAGTTCTATATTTGTCAATTTTAATTGGATTTTTATTTTGGGGGTTTCTAATCACCCTGTAATAACTCTCCATCTTTCCTTTCCCAAGATAAACATAATATTTGCTAAATTAAAAGACCGGCTGAAATGCCTTGTCAGAAAGATACTTTGAGTCTCACTCAAACATATGTCCTTTTCATTTACTGAAATACTATTGCAGTATTTTCATAATCCTTGTTAAGTACATTCCCTCTACTCCCTGCACTTAAGTAGATTTGATTTTCATCTAATTTCAAAATTGAATACCTTAAATAAAGGATAGCCCATTTCTCTGGATTACCAAATTCTATTTGTGTGACTAAATTAAGAAAATTTTTCAGCAGTTTTCACTTTTTAAAATATCTATGAACTCTAATTTTGTGAATAATTTAATCTTTGCAGTTTTCTGCAATTAAGATACTATTTAAACATTTTGGATTTCATTAAAAAATATTTTAAATTTTCTTTTTGACTAATCAGGGGGTAAAAGTTTCTCTTTCAGCGCATTAAATCTGTGTCAACAAGTCCACTAGGTTGCTTCTTGAGTAACAAAGAAGTAAGTTTTCCCCTATTCTAAACAGGGGAAAATTAGTGCTTGAGATGAGAACCGGTAATTAAGCCAAATTTGCTGTCTAGATAGAATAATTGATGTATTCAGTGAGGAAGAACTGTAATCTCGAGGAAAATTATTTCAGGCAGTTGCTGCCATCAAAGAACTTCTGTTTTTTTAATGATCCATTAATGACTGTTTTTTATTCTACCTTCAGACACCTGAGAAATATATTTATAGACCATTAAACCTCTTCTGGTGTGGTGTGTTGGGTTTTTTTTTGTACTGATGCAGGACAAAAGTTTCTAAAACTGTGATAGACTAATTCCAAATTCACTTTACAGCATTTGTTACTTATCTCGCAGAGAATGTTTCGTGCCGTTATTGCTTGAAACACCTGGTATTTTGTCTTTATAAGTCATTTAAATTATCATCTGAGAGCTTGATTAAAAAAAAATAATTGGTGTTCTAAAATGGTAGGCATATTTCAGTGTGAATTTGTGAAGAAGCATGTGACTGATCTTTGGACTGTGAAAGAAATTATCATGCTGTACCTCATATTCAGTATCAAATGCTTACCAACTTCTTTATATTATCCGTGAAAATTCTTTATAGAGAAATTTCTGTGTATTCATGGGTGAAGACTGTGAATGATAGTGACATCTTCTTGGTCAGACAAATCATTCTGTTACTACATGAAATACATGCGGTTGATATAGAATCATCCAAGAACATAGTAGTACCGTGTCTGAGTGCTGCTCAAAAAGGAAGTGAAAATGTGATTTATGATACCTTTTGTGTTTGAAACTCATGAACACAGAGGAAAGGATTGGGGGAGGGTTTTTGTTTTTTTAAGTTAATGGCAATATTAATATTTTTTCAAAATGGAGTTCTTCTGTTTTACGTTTGTGGGTGGACACAATAGTAAGCAGAATTTTCGTTTCTGCCATTGTGTGATATTCCTTCCCTGAACAGTGAAGATAAACATGTGAAACAAACATCTTCTGTCATACAAATGTATGTATTTTTTAAGTCTGTGATCAAAAGCTTTCCATCAAAATAGGAAAATCATTCTTTAGTCTTTGTTTCCTTGCCTGTTGAACACTCGCAGCCCTGGGCTTCTGTGCAGATTGCTTTCTAGGAGATTCCTTTGTCTCATTCCATGCCTTTTTGGTGTCTGCTTTTTTATTTAACTTCTATCCTTGGAACAGCTGTCTCTTCACATGTGCTAGATAACCCCCATATCCTTTGCTTCTTAAAATCTCTCTATAAAGCCTGCTTCTCTTAAATAGGCTTCCAGATTTTTTTCCTTTGTACTCCCACAGCACACCTACTGCCACATTTTCTTAATATTCTCAGGTGACAGCATGAGTCCTACAAAGACTTGTACACAAATTTGGCACTATAAACAAGCGTGTGTAAATTAAGGTCTAAACCTGTTAGAACACTGGTTTATTTTCTTTTTGCATGATGCTGCAGACATACAGGTATGTCAAGTATTAGTATTTTAATAATTCTGATTGTACCAGGTATACATGCTAGGAAAGTGTGAGTAAAAAAGCTGTCTTGTCTTAGCCTTAGAAGTGTTTACTCAGAATTCTTACTATTTGGGTGCAGGTACAGCAGCAGAACCCAGATTTTGTTTTTCATCCCTGAGAAACCCTCCTATTGCCCACCAACTCTCAACAACGAAACCAAAAAAAAGAAAACCTTACAGAAAATAGGCTTGACACATTTCCGTCAAGACGCTCAGAGTTCAGTGAGTTCGTCCATTAAAATGAGCGAGGAGATCTTTCACCAAGCGTTGAAGAGGCTCGCCGCTTCTGGAGCGCTGGGGGGGAAAAATCAAACCACGTTGTTCAACACCTGGTACAGAAAGATGCTGGTGCCTCTTGATCATACCTGTGCACTATTTTTGTCGAAAGAGTGGTTTATGATATCACGGTCAATACTTCAGTCTGAAAAATCAGGAAATAAGTATTGTAGGTATTACTACTACTGCAATTGCGGCAGTTTGAAACTTTGTCCGAAACTTGTTTAGAAGGTCAGAGGTATTCAAATGTAGAAGGGTTAACTCTTGCTGTCATGGATGTGGACTGGAGTGCTCAAAGTAAAATAGTGATTTAGAGAGGAAGACAGGCAAGCTGATCCGTGAATATAAAACCAGACAAAAATGTAGTTATTTAAAACAACAACAAATGGTATTTTCTTCATGCAGGTAAGCAATTTAATATTTCACAGGGTAAGCAGTGAGGTGTGTCCTTGACAGACGGATTCACAAATGGAGCTGCTGTATACTACTGACTATCACATTTTATTACAGAGGCTTTAGTATCAACACGGTACTCGTTCAAAATGCTAAAAGTGTACCTTACCAGGAGGTGAAACTCACTGTCAGTGGCTAAAAACTGCCTTCCTTGCATAACAAACTGGACCGGGGAGGCAGTAACGATTCTTTAGTACTATTAAAGCATTATGGTGTGTGCACGTGCGTGTGTGTGTGTGTTTAACTGTGTACAAAATAATGCAGCATCCTAGACTGTGCAGCTGGAGTGGGCATTCTGCAAACAAATGACTCAATGCTCAGGACCTATAGAGCTCTTGGTGACAGGGATTCCCTAAAGTGAAATCGTAGCTAATCAATTTTTCTGTGAACTTCTCTGTAAGATTTATGTTCGGAGGTCATAGTAGTAATTGTAGACCAAATCTGGGGCTTTTCACCTTGAATTTCTTTGAATTGATTTGGTCTGGCAGATGTAGATTTCAATCCAGTCATGTTTGCAGGGAGCAGGAGAAAGAACTGAGGAAATGCTGAAGGGTTTTCACTCTCCTGATAGTGCCATGGCATCCAAGAGGAACATTCTTGGTTATGTGATATAGGAGTGATTACACAATTCTTATTATTATCTGGATGAAAAAACCTCTGACCCAAAGCATTCCTCATATCCCTCTACCTTTATTATTTCAGAGGTCTGTTCCAAAAGTCTAAGAGACCTCATGTAACTGCCATAACTGATGGGAATAATTTTCATGAGATCTCATTGACTCTCTAGACATTTTGGTCTGGAGTAGACGTTGCGTTAAAGACCTTCATTTTGGGCTGAAATTCTGTAAGCACAGTTTGCAAGATTTTATTATCATCATCTGATCTACGCTGATGAATGAGTTTTCATAGAAATTGGCATATTGCATGTGCAAGCCAATTTTGTTCCACATATGCAAAGTGATAAAATTGTTTCCAAAACAGAGAAGTATATTGCACACTAATTAATGAATTTGTGATGTATCTGCACAGTAAATTGAACTGTTGGCTTTCCAGTTAGATATTCCAGATGCAAAGCTGTCGACTTCATACATGAATCAATGGTTCATGCAACCCAGTACATAAAACATCAACCTACATTTGAATTTTGCTGTGTTCTCCATTTCCTAGTGGAGAGGCAGTTGGTATTAAAGGATCATCTGTGCATGAAGCTCAAGCTAGTCGTCCATTGGTCCCAGCAGAACCCTTTTGTAAACAACATGAACAGAAACATGGACAAAAAAGTGCAAGTCTGACATTCAGGGTAAATTGAGTGAGAATTTTGCAAATTTGACAGGTGATTTAACAGCAGCTGCTGATACTGGTGATACAAGCCAGCGCAGTGCAAGACTTTGGTCATAAAGCAGCAGCCTGTGAATTACTGAGCTGTTAGGCTGGGGAAAAAGAAGAGAATCTGAAAGGAAAAAGCATTAAAGGCCTTAAAGTTCAAAGGGAAAAAAGCAGCATACATAGACAAGACTAATGGAAATTTTTTAAAGGCTGAGTAGATAAACTTTTGAGCTAAATATATGTTTCCAGTTTATAAGAACATTGCTGAGATATTTTTCATAATTTCCAAACTCATTTGATTTACTGTTGCTGATGCAAACATTACCTCTTGGAAGCTTGAAAGAGCAAAAATATATTTACCATTTGTTCCCCTCCATCGTGCATGCAGATTGGTTTGTTATTGTATGGATGCTGGCATTATTTATTTTTTTTTTTTAGAAAAAACATCATTGAAGCATTTGTTTTGGAAAAAACACATATAAAGAACTACATGGACTTTGCTAACAGGTATGAGAAATTATATTTAAGAAAAGGTAGGTCATAATTTAGGCCTAAAGGTATTGTCATCCTCCCTTAAATTCAACTGGTTAGTTTCGGCAATTATAATCTGACGTACAAGAATACGTGGAAAGATAAAAACACACTATTTTTGTGGAAGGGATCTGTTGCAAAATCCCATTTTTGAGACTTTTTCATAGACTTCTTGCTGTTGCAAGAACAATTTATCTTGTTCCATTTTTGGTGCTACATATAGAAAAATTCTGATTTGTGGTCTTAACCTGCATTTGAACAAACAAGCAGAGTAACTAGGACTCTGGTGCTGCAAATTCAGCCTATAGTGATTGGGGACTGCAATCACTCCTAGTGATTGCTTTGGGGATGACTTGATTATGTCACATCTTAGACCAGTGTTACCAGTGGCCAACTTAGCAGCATCGCTGCAGTAACCTATCATACTAGTTCAGCAAAAGTGAGATCATAAAAAGTACTTCTCTAGTTTTAGTGATTACTGTTGATAAGAAATAAGGAATGTTTTAGGTCATGAAACGGGTTCAGAGGATGACTTGGCAGTCAGAGAAATGATGTAATCAGCTCGCAAGAGACTTTCACCTATGTGCAATGGAATGAGAAGCCTGGTTTTTTGTTTGTTATTTCCCTCTGTATCATTGAGGGAAATATACTAGATGGGTGTGCTCCATAAAACCTAGCAGGATCAACGTCAAATATATTTTTTAAAAACACTGATTATCCTAATATTTTGCTAAAACTTGTTTTTCCTGGGATGTCAATTGTTATGTGGCATTTTTCAGTATCCCTGTAGAGCACAGAGGAGATCTTTATTGGACTCATCTCATTTGGCACCGTGGCAGCTGCACATTTGGACTGATTAAAAGTATTAATAACTTTAGATAAAAGAATTGATAATCAGCTATCCATCTGCAGATTTCTTGGCACTAGGCACAGATAGGTTAGATCTGCAATTCCCCTGTCCACATTGTCTATCCTTTTTAATTCTGCCCTATCTGCTGACATTTGAAACAGCTGTTACAGCCTGAAGTCACAAAAAGAAAGATGTTACCAAGCATGGATGCTTTCCAGTCCAATCATATTTATTTTTGTAGCATTAGCGAAAAACTTAAGTCTGCAGAGAGATACATTGATCAGTTGACTAAGTTGTGATTAACGCCTTAGAAAAATCTGCTTGCTAGCTCTCAAGTTCCTGCACTGAATGATTTAAAGTTATGACTGTTTCTTCGGAAGGAAAAGATCCATTTCCAAGCCTTGCTTATGTGCTTGCTATGAATCCAGAAATGTAAACTGTGCTGAGAACTATGCAATAGAGGAAATTGGAAGGTTGAAATCAGTATACGCAGTTTGTCCAAAGCGGGGCAAGTTCTCTGAGATTCTGCCTGAGACAACGAGCTAGAAGAAATCCAGTGTGCAGTCACAATCTTACTTAATATGGGGCTGGAATGTCAGTTATTGTGGGCTATGTCTTTAGATCCCAAAAGAGCGAAAACTAGAAGGCATTTAAATCCAGGTCATCTTTTCTGGCATAGCTAAGTCCTGTTGTCAGTGAAGTATGAGAGGTTACAGCCTGATGAAGACAATGATGATGATTACATATTGAAATGGGCAGTAAGTGGATTTTAAGTGGTTGGTTGCTTGCTTATTACATGGAGCTTTTTATTGGCTTTTCCCATAAGTAGAAAAGTAGACAGACAAGACATAATAGGGTACACAAAAATATATAAAAAATGTTATTGGAAAAACCCTCAACCACTAGAATATTTTTCCCTTTTTTTTTTTTTTTTAAATTCCAGTTGAAAAGAAGGAAAAGTAAATAGGAAACTGTGCTAGTTGCTTGCTTTCAAAAGTTCCATTTTGAATTTTGTTTCAAGATGCCTTTGTATGTGCTATGGGTGGTTAGCAGCTTAAAACAATATTTAAAATACAGGCCTAAAAGGTGAAGGGCTTAAGAAGCAGGTATACCTTTGAGGTCTGCTTATATTAAAAAAGCACCCAGTGCTTTGCTGTCGTAGCTAATGGTGACTCTACTCTTCTTCAATCAATTTTTAGCCTCACCATGTAAAATTGTGAAGTCTGTTCTTTATACTGTATTTCTAAGAGTTATCATCTCAAAGCTGTGTCTTCAACTGCATGCTGTAGCATTTGAAGTGTTGGAATATCATCTCTACTATACTTTACTAACAAGTGTAAACTAAGGATAGAAGAAGTGAATTGTGTTTAGATTATTACGGTGCTTACCTGCTTGAACTTCACCTTAATTTCTTATGAAAAATGTCTGAAAGCTTTAAAAATAAATTTATAAAACCATAGTTCTGGAGCACTGCTTGTCATCTCTGAGTTGTGATGTTTATGATTGACTTACGGACTTTCCATTCCTGCAGAATTTTACTGATAATGCAAAGCACAATTTCAGATTGAATGAGTTCAGTCATGTCTACCCTGATCTTCGGCTATTTTTTGTCACCACAGTTCGTTTTAGGAGAAGTAGATATTCAGGTGTTTATCCAATGTGATTTCCTGCCCTGGAAATGAGAGATGGAAATGTCTTATGTTCTATGTATGTGTAAACAATGCACAGCCATTACAAATCTTGCTTTCGCTATTATCTGGACAGGCAAGAGATCAGATATGTGTGTGCTATACAGCAAACAGACTTGGGAAGCTCAGTGCAGCAGCTTCTGGGAAAACTGGTGGAAGGCTTATTTTGAAGCCAAATGCTTCAAAACCCTACAGTTTTCCAAATTAGTGGTAAAACATTTGCACTAATGTTGTCTATTATAAGTATGATATATTTGGGTTGCACTAGTATAATTATTTTCATGCTAATTTCACTTTTTTTTTCATTTGTGAGGGAGGGGAGGTAATGTGTAGCCCTTTGAAGAGGAGGGAAGCAGCGAGGTTTTTGCTAATGGTTTCATGGTAGTGGAAGTCTGGATTTGTTGCTTTGGGCATTTTTCCCACCTTCTTGTTTTTCATTTTACCAAAAAATCTTGCAGTTGTACAAGTGTATGCATTTTTCTCATGATCGTGGATCAGGACACCTGGTGAACTATAGATTGACTTGATCTACAATTCAGAGACTTTGAGAGAGAGGAACCAGTATTCTCTTTTCTGGTCAATTTACAGTCTTTTGTTCTCACTCACTAAAAAAAAAAAAAATTTAAAAAATCTATATAGATATACCTCTTAAGACTGTAGCTAAAGTACCATTATAATCAATTGGCTTACACGGTCACAACAGATGCAGGTTTTCTGAAGGAGAGCTAAGCGAGCTCTCTACCTGCCTGCCAAATGGATAATGCATAAGCATTATGTAAGGAAATGATTTGTGCAAGTATTGGCCAAATTCTTTACACTGTGGATTCATCATTTCTAGTTTTCATAAATGAAAGCACTGAAATTATCTAAAAGACGGAAATCTGCATGTCATAGTGTGTATGGCCATTTCAGGGCCTGGCATATTTGAAGTTTTGTTTCAGAAATGCAGTGCCGTCATCTTTCACAGCCTGTGTGGAGTTTTCTAAAATGCTGTATGGGGCAAAGTGGTCCTAAGCAAACCCGTTTGTAATTTTGTTTGTATGCTATGGTAACAACCTTAGGATCCTGTGAACACGTCTAATGTAGTATGTCAGTGCGAAAGAGATGCTTAAATGTTCTTGTACTGGATGCTGCAGAAGCTGAAGGGTGTTGAGGAGTATGTTATTGCAGCTGCTGTTATTCTACTAATGCAGTCATGCTACAACTCCTTTCCAAGACTTTTGAAAGCTAATGCAAAGAATTAGGCTCTTAATTCCATATTTTTCATCCAAATAACTTTTTTCCTTTCCTGAATAAAAAATTGAAAAAATTAATCACCATGTTATTATTTGCTAGCTATTAAGGAGGAATAAGCAAGAGGAGGTAAGATACACTCTTCATCATAAAAAAAACCAAAACAAACAGCCCCCCCAGCAATCCCCCAGACCTTACATAGAATTATTCTGGGCTATTGTTTTTAATTGTATGCTCCAGTTGCTGCTATTTTCCCCCATTCTCTGTGTATTCTGCTCATCAGTAGGTCTTTAAACTGGATTTGTTGAGATAAAATCTGATGGCATTATAGGAGTGCTAAAAACGTTACTTATTGTGAAGGAAACGTGGATTGTAAAGAAAAGTCCCTGATGCTAAGATGAGTGACGGTGTGGCTGTGGAATGGTGATCTGACTGTTGCAGATGTGTGATACTTCGAACTCGCACGTTCATTAAAAATAATGATATGGCTGAAAAGCTGCCGAGGCAGGCAAATTGCACCTCTTCACCTCGATACTGTGTAAACATGAATGTGAAAAATACATTCAGTTATTCATAAACTACCTGCAAATGAGGGCCACTTTCAAATATCTGGGCTTGTATTGGTGCTTTCATGGACTCCTATTCATATATCTTTCTTTTTTATAGTGTACACGGGACAGAATCTGACAAACGGAAAACTAAGGAACCAGCAGTATGATATGTTACACTCCTAGCGAGAACTTTTATTTTCTCGCTTTCTCTTTTCTAAGAGCTAATGCTGGGTCTGAAAGATGTCAGATCTAGTGATGACTGAATAACTGTCACGTACAAGAAAGGAAAAAAAAAAGTAACAGAGGGAACTAGGGTATGATCTTGTAAATGGTGTAGTATTTGCAGCCACATTTAGAAGGGAAGGTGAAACCACTTTTGTTGCTACTGTGTTATGTTGTTAGGGAAAGAGCTGCATACAAAGGAAAACGTGGCACATGTAGAGAATTCCAATTTGGGTCTTCCAAAGAAATTAATAAAAAACTGTAATTATGCTCATTAATATCCTCCCCTACTGGAAAACAAAATGTGAAAAGACTGACCATTACAGAACTAGCACAAACAGTTTGCAATTATTAGCAGCCCTGCTCCTGTTGCATCGGGCTGTTTTCTTCCAATGTCCCTCCATGACATTTCTTCTGAACAGATTGCAGCTCTCACTTCGCCTATGACTAATCGCCTCAGAATCACACCACTTACAATGTAGCTACCTTTACTCAACGTGACAGAACTTTTGTCTTTGCAAGTATTAGACAAAACCATCCAACAAATTAACTATGTCAGTATGAGTATTAATGTATGTCACTTTTAGTTTTCCAAATGACGCAGGCCTTTAACGTATAAGAGAAGAGAATGTGTAAGAGAAAGCCAAAGCATAGCAAGAATTAAATGCCTCATCTGAGATCCTGCAAACGTTTGCTAAAGCTTGTCTTGTGCTGCCATTTTGATGCTAATTTTCATTAATATGCAGCTGCTCTCTTCTTCTGTCACTGCGAACTGAGAGCAGTCATTTCCTTGTTAAGGCCTATTCTGCTAGCTTTGCGTCCTAAAATACAATCCTATCATTGTTTTATGTGTAATTGGTTAAATTAAATAATGTATTTGATCCTACAAGCTTTGAAACTAGGAATGATATCTATGAATGGTGCCATTATGAAATCCATTTGTGATTTTCACTGTTCCCTTGTGTGCAAAAGACTTTTTATAATTCACCAGAAGCACACCTTTGGTCTAGAAAAGCATCAGTTCTTCCATTTTGCTTTTGTTGAGAGCTTGCATGCTAAAATTATGGTATTGGCTAGATAAGCGTTCCAAACAGCAAAGCACTGATAACCTCTCTGCTAGGTATGTGTGGATGGTGCCAGGGAGCACCACTGGAAGAGATGAAAAGCGTTGTTTCAGACTCTTCTGACAAAGACCAAATTTGAGGAGAAGGAACCCACTAAATGACTGAAGCAGATAGGCTTCTCTTGCTCTTTGCCTAATCTCCGGACCAGCCATCCAACCTCGCTGTCGTTACTTAACATGTTGCTTCTGACAATTAATGTAATTAAACTAATAGTTAAGCTGGTAGCAGACTGCCTGAAGATAGAAGAAAGACTGACACATGGTAGCCAACAGAGACTGCTAGTGTTGCAAAAAATAATCATTTTATTTAAAAAAAAGTAAGAAAAAACAAACCAAAACCTGTAAATCATGCCATGAACTATGATGACAGCAAGTTATTTAGAAATTGCTGGTCTGGATTGTCTGTACAACTCTCTGTAAACATCATTCAATGCCTTTAACTGTAATGATGGCACAGGGTGTTTCATAAGCCCTTTGTTTCAGGCTCGGCCCAGAAGCGACCTGCGTTGAGTTGGAGAGGTGAAGGAGTAGAGGGAATGCAGGCAATAGCAGGAACATTTATTTTAGATGATGGAACCTGCTGGAGATGTAAGAGCAAGTTAAACAGATGGTCATAGTATCTGCAATTGTGAGTAGTAAAACATCCTTTCACAGACGGTCCAGAAACTGAGAGAGATTTCCTTTCCCTGGCACTCACTTGGGTACCGCTCTTGGAATGTGCCTGTCAATTTATGAAACATATTACCAAGAGTATGTGGTCAGCCAAAGGAAAAATTCCTTGTAAAAACATCGTACGGAAGAGGACTACTAAAAACCTAAATTGGAGAGTAGAAAAGTCAAAACACGTAGTTACTCTAAAGACTACGGATAATAACACTACCACCTCCTGTTCTGTTCTCTCATCAATTCCTTGTGAAATTTGTTCCTCCAAAACTTGGGTGTTTGGTATCTCAACTACTTATGGAAGAGCAGGTGGTTGTAAGAAAGCCATTGCTGATCAGTCCACAGAACACATCTGCTACAGGCTTTACTTATGGTGCACTCCAAGACAGATGTCTGAAAGAGTGTATGTATTCTCACTGCTCTCCCTGCCTTCACTCCGCTGAAAAAAGTTCTACAGTTACAACAGATGCTTGTACAGCTTCTGACAATTCCTATATTAGACACAACATTAGTTTATTGCCAAAAACAGATTTACTAGCTCAATGCTCTCCAGTAAAGGAAGTAAGCTGCTGTAAAGGGAATAGCTTTAATTATTCCTGGATTCAAGACAGGAGAATGCCATGAGGTATTACACTTATGAGGGCGGTCAGAAGTCAGAGTTCTCAGAAATTCTGAGTTGGATTCCAGTTATTTTAATTTACTTCTAAGTTCTAGGACTATAAATCTGTTTTGAAACATAAAGTTTAGATGGAGGTTTAAAAGGAAATTCAACTTGCTTACAATGCAAAAAACAAATCAGCTCCCTGCTTAAAATGGAGAGCTATCCATATGCAATCTGCAGTGCAGTTCCCTCGTTCTTTCCTTGTTCCATTTGATTAAAGAAAGCAATGTATTTTCTCTCCTTCTGCCAATGATTAATACTTCTCCGCGCTTCTTTGTTTTTGGTGGCAGATTGCTGGGAGAGAGATTCCACAGTAAATTGTTTTTGATATCCAGTTTTAAATAGCTTGCTTGTTTTGTGAAAAATATTTCTCAGATTCCAGTAGTGCATAGCCTGGACTGCGTCTGCTCTATGTCTCTGTTAAAGAGGAGTTCGGGAGAGCCCCTTTCAGAGCTCGCTTCCCTCACTGCGGCTGATAGTGCAAGGTGAAAGAGAACAGCGTGGCTGCTGCTTCCTTCCCCGTGTCTGCGGGGTAGGCACGTGGGGGACGCAGGAGTAGCAGGCAGAGGCTGAACCATAATTATGTGCTGGCCTCGGTAACGACAATTTGTTCTTCCAGGTACATGGCTTGAGTTAAAGCCCTAATAGGTGTTTGGTGGGGAAGTAATACCTTGCAGCCATTGCTGTTAGTGACACAAACAAAAGTTACTACCTGAATTGTCCTTGGGGAAGTATGGCCTCCAGTACTGGCTAGGTATAATCCGTTCTTCTCCCAGGTTACAGGCGATAGGACAAGAGGAAACGGCCTCAAGTTACGCCATGGGAGGTTTAGACTGGATATTAGGAAAAAATTTTGCACTCAAAGGGTTATTAAGCATTGGAACAGGCTGCCCAGGGAAGCCGTTGAGGCATCATCCCTGGAGATACTTAAAAGACAGATAGACATAGCGCATAGAGATATGGCTTAGTGATGGTTTTTGTCAGAGTTAGATTGATGGCTGGACTAGATGATCTGAAAGGTCCCTTCCAACCTAGGCAATGCTATGATTCTATATCACCTAGACCTTGGTGGTGAGGCATGGCCTATTTTAAATAGTGTTTTGGACTATTGTCTACACTAGTGATTCACACGGTGCCAAGGATGTTCCTGGACATGGGAACACGACCGTCTATTCATTTCCACTGCTATAGCTGTCTCCGGATGACTTCTGGCCAAAGCTAAATCTCCCAGATATCTCTGGGCAGAGTTTGGAGTTCAGTATGAGCCAAGGAGCAACAGGCAGTTCATGTGCAGCAGACCAGGATAAGAGAGTTTAATAATACAGATGGGGACTGCTGCGCACGTGTTGGCCTCCATACTGCAGAAAGGTACATTCAAGGCAAATTCATTGTACTGTAGTACAGCTTACAGAACCGTTTTCTTTAGTGGGCTTTTAGCTTTTAAGGAATTCTTTTCCATTCCTTGTTTTTTACTGGTGGTAAACTCAACTGATGCTCAATTTCTGCTCATGCATTAAGATAAACTACAGATATATTTTGGATTGTGTTTGCTTTTACTTGAAAGTTGGGAAATGCATATTGAAGCATGTGCAGATGTAAAACTGATGGCAGTTTGCCAGCATAGCTTTTGATGTTGCCAAGCATGAGAGACCTACGTATAGGATAATCCAGCTTTACTTCTATATATGTGATTAAACCACCACGTGCGTGTTTTATTCCTTATCCTAAAAGCAATGTTTTACATTGCAGCCCCCAAAATAAAAATCTGTCTAAATGAAATCTAACACCCTGCCTTGTGTGTAACCTTCAAGTTAGAGTCAAAATAGCAAATGTGTTATTTTAGCAGGGCCACTGAGACCACAATCTGCAAAAATCCTCTTTGCGCTTGGCTGTGAGCTCCACCCTTTAAACAACCACTTTGTCCTGATTTCCAATTGAATTTCTCACTACACGGGCCTCATTAATTAAATGCCAAGAGCAGCTTCAGCCAGCGACCCGTTCTTCCCCTGCAGCTTCTTGTGGGGGGACCCTTTCGCTCGTAGCTGACGAAAGCCGTTTTTCTTCTGCCTGGCTGAAGAGAAATCTATACGACAGAAAGGACGGCTCAGCACCCAAACCCAGTCGTCACCAAGAGTTGCTTAAAATAACTTGAAAAATAAATGGTTTCTCCTCATTGTCCCCTTTCGTTCCAGTCACGTTTTTTTGTCAGCTACATTTGCCTGAGAACCCAGAACTCAGACGCAGCGTGACATTTCCCTACCTTCCTCCTTCCCTTTCCACAGGCCTTTTACCCCCAGCTGTTGCTGTTGCTGCCAGCTCAGTTCAATTAACCTCAACAGGAATGCAGTCATCCCTCTGCGGTTAATCCTGTTCAGGATTAATGAACTGTGCTTTAAACCAAGGGAACTGCTAGTAAAAAAGAGGTATAATTTCATTAGAAAATTTTGTACTGCTAATTAATGAAGAAGGTCATTTTAGGACTTGGCAGAATTGAGTTTAACTGCAGGAAAAAAAAAAATCCACAGAGCAAATACGTGAAGTTTGCTACTTTCTCTTCACTCTTGGTCTCGCTTTGGACAACTTTTGTTACCAGACGTCCTGTTTTCTGTCTCGCTCCCATCAGGTCACCACCAAGGCATGTCACTGGGAAGCATGGAGTAGAGGCAGCAGTAAAACGAGGCCACTTGTTGTGGAGCCACTTGTTTCTTCATCCTTTGTTTCTGAGTGATGAACGCTGTGTATAATGTGATTTATTTAAGTGTTAAAAAACAGGGACTGGTCGAAATACTGAGGTCATTGCTTCTCCAGTTGCGAACCAAGAAAATTCCTGGTATTTGGCTGTTGTGCTGGTCCTGGGAAAGTTTGCAGTTCTTCAGTTTCTCAGTAGTGATTGTTCCGTGCATTTGAGGAAAGGCTTGGGCAGTATCTTAGAAACACTCAGCCTTTCACTTTCTGGATATTGAAAGCAATCACGATGGACACCTCGACAAAGCAAAATAACAGGGAACTTTCACAAGAAAGGGATTAACAAGCCAGGTCAGTGACAGGGGAAGGGAGAGAAAACAGGTGAATAGCTGGTGTTTAAAAAACAAAATCAGAAAAGGCAACTCATCAAAAATTTTCAAATTCTGTTCCTATTTGGTCATACACAGCTTTGTTTATTCCTTCAGAGCTCTTGACTCTTCCATTATGGCATATTAATTAGTATCCGTCTTGTTAAAGCTCAGGTAGATATCACGATTTCCAATATTTTGTGTCGCTCCACTGAAGGAGGTCTTATAAAGTAATGAAGTACGCAACTGTCATTCAGATATTTTGATCTTTTATACCCAAAAAAGTGTGATGTAGGGTACTTAACTCTCTAAAACATGCTATTGCAATTAGTTTTTCCTTACAAAAAAAAGTACATGGGTCCTTCTAAGCTCTAAAAATATACTCCAGACTCTCCAAGTAAAAGATATCCACTCTGGGGAGGATATATCTATAAAAAATACATTGAATCCATGTTTTGAATATAAAACTAAGTCTAATGACTGGAATTTTCATAATACGATACCAAAAGAATTTTCTGTACAATATATTGTAGTGGGCCAAATATCCACGAACCACAAAATATGCAAGTTTTATTCTCGCATATAAAGGAGGAGGAGCTGATACATTTGAGTCAAAGTTCCTCAAAGTGTTTTGTTCAAGTGCCAGAGCCAGCCAATGTGCTAGCACACATGCTTATGTTTTAGCATACGAGTACAGAAAGTCAGCCAAGCATTAAAAAAGTCAGTCACACAGTTATTTTTGAGATGGTACTTCATTTTTAATATACTCCACTGTTATATTTATAGATTCAAAAGAAATTATGTCTTATCTTCAAATGTAATTACCACAGAGGACATGCAACATTGGATTTTCAAAGCAGCCCAAGGAAACCGAGGACCCAATTCTTAGTAGGCAGGCAAATAATACGTTGAGACTTTTTTGAACATGGTAGTATCAAGCACCTGTTCAGGAACATTCTGTTACCTGATGCAAGTTTGCTATAAGGAATCCAGCTGACAACATTTTTGCAATACTAAGAGGTCTTACAGTATAGTGAAATATTTCTTATCAAGTTCTGTTTGTCATGAGAAAGAATGTGCTTTTTAGTTTCTGCAGGGGGTTTGTTTGGGGTTTTTCCTGGACAGCATTATGGGCCAAATGCTCAAACCTTTTATGTCAAAGGCAAAGTTTGATTTAAATGAGACCAGAATGCATAGGTATGTGCTAAATCAGATATTTTTAAATGCATGCCACTTGAGATTATGGAAGAAAAAATAGGCTTATAAATAGTTGTGATTTGTTTGAAGTCAGAGCACTTTTCTCTCTGTGGGTCTATTTATAGTTTCAGGATAAGAAATTCTTATGCTTAGTAGCAGGAACTGATGAGTGAGGCTTTCACATACTCAGAAAAAAAACATGAGTCGTAATTTTCTGTTTCTTCAGCCTAAAGAAAATTCATGAGTCTTGTAGCTGGGATATAAAATTAATCCTGCTTACTTGGGAGGACCTTAATCACACACTTGCAGTTTTCCACTTGAACTATGGTATCCGTAGTACCCAAAAGAGTCAATTCTCACAGCATGTTTTTCGTCTGGTTTGGTCGTCTTCTTAAAATAAATCTTTGATTTTGCCAGTGAGCAAGATTATGTGTTAATGTAATTTTTAAAATATTTTTATTTTTTATTCCGTTGCTATATTAAGACCGGGAACACAAATGGATTATTGTGAATCCTGAAGTGTTCCCTTTTTTTTGCTGCTGGAGTCCAGTTCCATACACTATTAGCAATCAGCTTCTACGCCAAAGCCAAGCAGTGACAGTTGCAGTAATGAATATTTGCTGCAGGCCACTGGTATGAAAATAGCACAGTGCTGCAAGCCTGCGTCACCAGAAACAAATCTTCCATTTCACTGTGACTGAATTTCCAGCTCGATTTTAGATCATTTATTATTGAAGTAGTTCTTAAAGCACTGTCATAATATTATGCTAAGAAATGCTGATTCAGTCTTCAAGGCATCAATTCAAATGCCTTCCTACTCCTCTTTGGTAGTTTGTGTTTTGGGTTTTTTTTAATCCCTTATATCTTTAATGCTGTACCTTGAATTTAGGGCACTGCACTGTATACAGGCAGCAACACAGTAATATATTCAGAGAGACACATTCTGGTTAGGTTAGAAGTTCTGGTGAGAAGAGGATTTGAATTCCCTTTTTGTAAGCTTACTTGTAAGCTTTTAGAATGTTTTTCCCTTTATTCCTGCAGATAATCACAAAGTTTATATGAGGAGGAGCAGCTTTGCATCTTTAAACGTGTTATGGCTTTTCGATGGTGAACTTGGATGGTTTACTTGTACATGTTTTGATGTCATTAATGCATCTGCAGTAGTGGAATATATAATGTATCACTATAGGGCACCTTTTGAAAGGTATATGAGCAGAATATATGCTGAACTTTGCTATTTGTGCTAGTTGCGGAATATGCTGATGACATTTACCATTTTTAGGTTAATTTTTATATACAAGACTGCTTTCACACATGCATATCAAAATACCCTCAAAAGGACGAGCATAATCAATTGTATTTTCTTTTCACTTTAAAATAATTACATGGTGAAATATTAGATCAACATAGATATAGGAGGTCAGGTATTTGAAGCAGAATAAAATTTGCAGTTATTTAAGCTTTTTCTTTTAATTCATTGCCTCAGGTTTTCCTGTGGAAAATAAATGATGATCTATGTTTCGCTTAGGGCAAAATACTGACCCTTTCACTGCAAAGCTGGTAATGGTGATTGATATACAAAACTAATTTCCTGCAAGATTGGAATGAGCACCAACTTTGCCATCAGTCTTTAGAGAATGTTAATGCCTTCTTTTTCTTTTCCTTCCCTCTCCCTGGTGCCATCTGCTCTCGGCCTTCTTTTTCACCAGGGAAGTACATTGGCTAGACGCGCTACTGTGAAGTAGTCCCAGGATGGAGAAATTGCAGTTTTAAAAGCAACGTTATTTACTGCTGGGAGTGGGCTTTTGAGGAAAATAATTTCAGTGCACCAACTTTCAGCTGATGGAAAGCCAACATCAATATGGGTTCTCTGGGATGGGAAAAGAGTGACTAGTTAAATGTATAATTTTGTGGAAAGATCTACAAAGACTTCATTTACTCATCAGTTTTCCAGCAAAAGTCTTAGTATTTCAAAACAGTATTTTTATTTTGAAACATTATTGTCGGTCTGTAGAAAATAATAAATAAGAACAGAATGTTCAGCAAGGTACCACCGTTCCTTCTGCACCAATATTTGACATCCTCAGTATTTTCAGGATATAACCACCTCCAGACTCACTCTCAGGGAAAAAAACCAAACAACTACTTCAATTAGACCTTGAGTGGGACCTTCTTTTTGATATATGCTTTAATGCCTGGCAAAATGTAGAATATTCACATGACAAACTCTGTTTTCTTGGTTCTATGAATAATAATTCTTAAAAATCCTCTGGGAGAATATGTAAAAACATTACAAAATATGCAATGTATAGAAATTAATAGGGCTTGAAGAGTACTGTTCTCACTGACCGAAAGGGGATCATACCAGGGTTGCTCCTGCAGATATTTCTTTCAAGTCCTGAAGTAGGCAATGTTTCCAGATCTCTGTAGGTAGACTATTCTCAGCCTTTACAAGCTTTAATATTAGAAAGAATTTCCTCATGTCTAATCTTAAGTCTCTCTTGATGTAATCCAATAGCCCTTGTCCTATTAGGAGGGATCAGGGAGAAGAGTTTATTCTCTTATTTTTAGCTACCTTCTACAGATATGAAAAATGTTGTCAGTGTTTACCCTCCATCTTCCACATTCCCAGTCCATGTTTTCTAAACCTCTAATTTGTTTTGTCTTCCTCCCTCGCAACCCCTCTCTTTTTGGTTTGCATTTGTATTACTGCTGGATTAACAACAAAGCAAGTAATTGTTTATTTTTGACATTGAAGTCCCCACGTTGGACACAGGGCCTTTAGTGCTGATTAGAGGAGAAAAAAATACTTCATCAGTCTTTCACTTTGCACTTTCAATATAGCGGGGACCTTTTTCATAACACGATGATGTAAAGGGTCTGTCTTCATCTTGTTATCCACTACTGAAAGCTTTTTTTTGAAAAAACAAACGAACCAACCAACCCAAAATCAATCAATCAATCAAACAAACAAACAAAAAACCCAAAAGCAGTAGTGGGGATATTCTTCATCCTCTTTTAATAGACCAGATTAATTCTACTGAGTGTGGATTCCTACAGTTACCTTTACTGAAAAACATCTAATTTTCTAGACTGTTTCTCCAATGCATTAAAATTGTTTTGGATCGTGTCGCCCAGTGTGTTTGCACTTGCTCCCAGTTTGCTATTGTCTTCTAAGTTTTAAGGCATGCTCATCATTAATGAGGTTGCTGAACAGTATTAATCTGAAACACACCTCTGGAGCATCAGTTGGTCGTGTCCCTCCTGCATCACAGCACATACTGAGATCTAGAAAGAATTTTTATTTTGCCTATTCTAGTAGATGGCAATCAATAAAGCACAGTACAGGTAGAGCACCACTAACACCGAGGGAGGTATGAAGCCAAAATGAGCTGTCTGTTTTAGAAAGCACCCAAATCCAGGAGTATCTCAGAAAAGTAACTCAGATTTCTTACCAGGGAAGCTGCTACTCAGTAGGGCTTAATATGATAAAATACACCACTGCAAAGGCAGAAAAGCTCCTGTCTTTTCTCTCCTTCTGCAGTCCCTTGCCTGCCATCTTCTCCACTGGCTCAGTGCTGCATCTTACTGTCCTCTAAACTACCAAATGATACTGCCGTATCCAAATGTCAGGTATATATTATTCAAACCACAATGAATACCAATTTGTTGGTATTCATAAGAAACAATGAGAAACACTGCGAAACACTGCGTATTTTCTCTCTCTTGGATTTGAAAACTACAGAAAAAGCGTAAGTTCTTAGATGCAAGCACTAGGTTTCAAAACAGATTTAGGTGTATAACATGCTTAGTTTTTCCAAACGTACCACTGTTACACAGAACAGAAATCTTATTAGTGTTTGTGTAGGTCTCAGATATAGAATGTTGTATATTTAATTACTACTATTAGTATGTATTGTTAGTATGTAATAATGGATAATAATAATGCATGGATAAATGTATACTGTGTATTAATAATTACCTTAATTCATTTAATATTAGTTTTGGCTAATGTCAAGTGACCTGTCAATTTAACGTTCTATTTTGTCAGATATCAAGAACATACAATTGTTTTCATTTTGGTTTTATTAGTACAGAATGTTAAAACTTTAGCTTGGCTACTCAATCAGCGTAAGTATTATCTGGTCCTATGGCACTTTATGAATCTGAAGTGCTGCGTATAAATTTTAACTGCCTATTGTACTGGTAATTTACGCGACCTCTTTTAGTGGATTATCTTTCAGTTGTACAGTACAGTCTTAATGACCTGTCTTTTCAGTTTATGAATTCTGTATTTACGGGGTGTTAGCAGAATGCAGGAGACAGAATATGTGGCATTTCGCTACATGGGAGTGCTGTATTTTGTAACCACACAAAATAAAAAGAATAAGGTCAGATTGAGTTCATTACCATTAGTCAGACCATCACCAGCACTATCTGGCTCACTGTGCGGTTACAGCATTAGGAGGCAAACAAGCAAATGCCAAAGGTCACAACCTTTTTTTTTTTCTGTTTCTTTCCATCTCCCCTCTTTGCCCACAGACGTTACCACAGGGACACCAGCAATATCAACGACAACAACCGTGGAAATCCGGAAGAGCAGTGTTATGACAACTGAGATCACCTCTAAAGTGGAGAAAATCCCCACGACAGCCACTAGCAGCACCACATGCCCTTCCGTTGAGACTGAGGAAGAAAAAGCAAAAAGACTGCTGTACTGTTCACTATGCAAAGTCGCTGTCAACTCTGCCTCGCAGCTGGAGGCGCACAACAGTGGTGAGATGCAGCAGTGCTTGCTTCCCTCCTTTTTTTTCCCTTCTGTCTCAAGAGCTCTGCAATTATCTTCCCCTGAATAGCTTAGATCTCTTGCAGCAGGGGACAAAGAGGTGGCAGAAAACTGGCAATTACATGGAATTCATTAACTATTAAAGAATAAAAATGACAGGCAAAGAGGCTTTCATAAAGGGGGAAGAAAGGAATTTTATTGCGTGGAAGTTACCCATTTTCTTACATTTTAGCTTTTGCAGCTTCCAGACCTTATAGAGCTAAAAGACAGCTCATGCTTCATTACCTTTGGTGTTCAGAGTTTGCATACTTTTGTTTGTGCCAGCTAGCAAACCGAGTATGAATGCCATCAGTTTTGTTTGAAATCTAACAAATTAAGGCTGAAAAAAGGGAGCATCAGTCAGTCAGAGTTCAATGATGAGAGTTAGAATTTTTAGCTTCATATTGTGTGTTAATAACTTGTTAAAATCATGTATATTTTTCCTTTGTTTTCACCAAATGATAGCAACTGCTGCTTGAGAGTTGAACGGGTAATTGCTTACCTCCATCTTTCTTAATTTTGAAACCTTTTCTTGTTATTAGAGCTAGTAGCATTGATAAGTTCCAGTAGTAGAAAGCCATCATTCACAGTCACTATTTTAAGCATCTTATTGATTGGCTTTGTGGTAAGCAGGGTTAAAAGATCTTGGGATTTAATACAGTGGCAATGACCACCTATAACAGTCCTACAGAAACACTCCTGACTTTGCATGTCAGGGGTTACCTGCCAGGAGGGTAAACTGAGTTAGGACATAGGCAGAGAACCTTAGGTTTGAAACATCAAGACAGTGATGACATACCTGCCGCAGGATGATCAATGCTTTTAAGATGCAATAAAAAAAGAAATAACTTTGGCATGTCTTTAAAATCCACTTAAATTAAAAAGGAAATGATAATTTGTTGGTATTTACGAGAATCAGATTTGAATGCTGTGTTTGCTGTAGGCCAGATCTTCAAATGGTGAAAATTCAAGTTCATAAATCTGTACCCATTTAACCCTTTTAAGTTCATATGAGGGTTAGGCTTTAAACATTTTTCTAATGAAGATGAGAGCCAAAACATTATTCTGAACATTTAAATATAACCCTACAAGTGTTTGCTGTCTATGCTGATAAACTGCGTGTGTGCTCACATGCATGCAAGCTTGTAAAAGTGTACATGTGGATGCGTACAACAATTATCAGCGGAACACTATTTCTGTATACGGTAGTAGTCCGTTATCATCAAAGACTACCTGCACGAAGTCAACAGTGTAAGAAATCGTTCGGTCTGAATAAAGGTAAAGCAACAGGACACTATTGTTTTCTATCCAATCTTTATTTTAATAAAAAATGCCAGGGCATTTTTCTGACATGTATCTTTCTCACACTTTTTTTTCCTAGTTTCTCTAGTTTCTCTCGAGGCCATTAAGGATCCATAAGGATCCATTGCTGCCAGGAACCTCTGCCCCTTTTTGATTTGGTGACTAATTAGTCAATTGCAGATTTAAGTGTAAGCTATCTAATGCATACTGTTTATCAATCCATTCAGGAGGACTACAAATCAAACCAAACTACATCTTTAATAGCTAAATTACTCTTCCTTTGCAACTACAATTCAGGTCTTATTAGCAGCAGGAGTTAATGAGAAAAGTCACACCCGTTTAACTTCACATCAGGATACCTGATTGTGCCACTACTTACTGGTGTGGCTGCTTTGTTCTAGTGCATTACCTACAGATATCTAATTTAATAATTAAATATCAGATGTGAAATACTGTTACATTGGTATGAATCTGATACAGAGAAACACAGGCATATTCCAAGATAGCACGTGGCACCACGCTGAGGTTCATGTGATTTTCTTTTAAAAAGAAAATAAAACAATGAATGCAACCAAATTGCCAAAGTTGTTTCTCTTTCCCATTTCTGATGTCTCCAGGGACTAAGCACAAAACTATGCTGGAAGCTCGGAATGGAAGTGGAACCATAAAAGCCTTTCCCCGGGCAGGCGTAAAAGGCAAAGGACCTGTGAATAAAGGAAACACAGGCCTTCAGAACAAAACATTTCACTGTGAAATATGTGATGTGCACGTAAACTCTGAGACACAACTGAAACAGGTACTCAGCTAGCTTGCAGAGTGTGAATCCTTGGCTGTTCTTTGTTTTCATGGTGATAAAGTACCAACATGACAATCAGCATGTGTCAGTCTAACAGTTCACATCCAAGTGGAGCTTACAGATTTTGCCCTTTGTGCTTGTCTTTCACGCTGTATGTTTTGGTTTGGGTACGATTTTCCCTCGCACAGAATATATTTTCTCAAAAGCTCTTAATTATATATATGGCTGAAAGAGTTATAGAAGCTGTAAACTGCAACGTGTTACAACTGTCTTTAGACTGCTATAATTGCCATGAGCTGATAAACCCTGCCATTTAGCGTGCTGCATGATATTTGCCTTGACAAAGATGTGGAGGTGGGTGCAGCCAGTATTTTCACAAAACACTGAATAACCTGCTTTGAAATGTTGGATGGAGAGGATTTGTAATTTTTTTTTTTTTATCAGTGTTAGTCTGTAACTGAGAAGCTTGACCTCTAAATTGCAATTACACTAAGTTATGTTCAGTCATTCTTCAGATGAACAAAACCTTTGTTCTGAAAAACACTTAGTTTAATTCCATAGGCCTTTTGGAATTAAATACTTGTTAAGCAACGTTACAAAAATAAAGATAAATTCTGTAATGGACAATAGCAATACTTGTCTTCTGCTTTCAGGAAAAATAAATGTCCAGTTCTTTGTCTTTTTTTTGTGAGAACTCTCTTGAGAATGAAAAGCAAAGTAAAAATATAGTTCTGAAAAAGGTCCCCTTACATCTAATACAGCAATAAAGTCTGTGTAGAAGGACTCTTGTAAAATCTCATAGATTTTATGAAAAAGATAATGGATTTTGTGTTTGTTTTTTTTCACTGTCACTTAGTCTGATATGTAACCATCTTTCAGCTGAAATCTTAAAAGGATGTCTAGGCTTCTTAGGGATTTAAACAATTTTGTGATCTTTTTTTTTTTCCCTCACCAAATAGGGGATGCTCTACTATCTAATGTTCTTCCAAAACTTTCTATCAACAGTGGATTGAATTTTATGGGTGCTTTATAGAGATAGGGAGGAATTTTTCAAAGGCTTCTATCTTTGACCTGATTCAGGTCTTGTTTAAGTTAACAAAGGTGACTATAGTGGAAGCAGAGTTGAACTGAGCACTGTTGGAAATCACAGTCCCAATATGCGATGCACAAAGGATCATTCAAATTGGAATAGACCTTACTCCCATTTGTTATTGAATTAGTCAAAGTAATGCTGTTGTGGAGAGCAGTAGCCTTCAGTATTGGAGCAACCTTGTGTAAAGCAGAAGCTGAAACGATCTATTAAGGAAATTTCACTAATTTTTTTTTTTCCCCTCCATATGTATTTTAACAGCACATAAGCAGTAGAAGGCACAAAGACAGAGCTGCTGGGAAGCCACCTAAACCTAAATACAGCCCATACAACAAACTCCAAAAGGGAACACATCCTCTAGGGGTAAGACAATCACCTTTTTATTTTACTTTTATTTTAACCCTGCTGGGTAGGGTTTTCAGAAAATGTGAGTGGAAAAACATTTAAAATGAGAGGAACGGTGCAAGCCATGGGAGTATACGAGCGTCTGAATGAGCCCATGGAAGCCTACAAGGGACTTTTTATATACTTTGATGGGTGTGGACTACAACTCATGGGTCCTCGTTTTTTGTAGCTACTCCCAATAACCTTAGAAAAGAAGCTTGTTTCAAAGGTCATTAGAGAGCAACAGACGAAAGAAACATACAGATGTCAAACAGGATTTTTCCAGGTTTCACCAAGGACGATAGTGATGAAATGACTAAATAAAACTCTATAAAACATAAAACCTTTATTCTATCCTTATTTAGAAAATTATTCAGATAACAATTGAAACAATTAAAAAAATCCATCTCTCATTTCATTCCACTCAGTTTCAGGATGTTCTTGTCACATTTTCGACTGCCAGCATAAACTATCCGAGAGATAGTTGTTACTAGCTTCAAAAGCTGAGAAAAAGGTTTACTTTTTAATAAAAAACCCTGCTAGGATCCTGCCATTAGTTAAAAAACAGCTTAAATTGTGGGTGGGATAGCGAAACATCCGACATTTATCTCCATCAGATAAACCGCATGATTGTTTCATGTGCCATGGTGTTTTGTAAGGGTTTATAGATGGTTTTTTTGGGGGGAGGATGTTGATTCATCGGCCTCATAGAGATTAGCCCCTTATTCCTTGACCATCTTCTCTCATGCGGGCAGAATACGGAGCTTTTTTCTTTGAAAACGAAGTTCTCTCTAAGTTCAGTTAAAGCTCTTTTTTTGTTGGGGCAGCCCTCATGAGTAGTATATTCATGCACAACTCAGTTGGGTAGGAGCTTTCCTAGATGTTGTAGCATAATGCATTACACCCTCCTGGTAGATCCACTAGTAGCGAAATAGGGTTTTTCAATAGTCTACCGGAAGACCAAGGTCTCTAATGCATATAAGCTATATTGAAAGGAATATAAAATATGTAATTAGGTAAGTAGAATATGGCATCACTAAAGCCTCTCTGACAGGATTATTATTCCTTTAGGAAATTCATTGTTTCCCAGGGGATGAAAATAACTATTACATTACTGTAGCTGGTGTGCGCAGTTCTCTATTTGCCAATTTATGTAATGGTGATTTCTGAGGACTCTAGCCAAGGATCAAGGCCATTTAGTTGCTGCATAGACAAATAAAGCCAATGTGTCCTTTTCCTGCTCCCTCATTCCCAATTGGTCACAATATACAAGTCAGGCCAGAGGTGAACAAAGAGATAAAGGGGATTTAAGAAGGAGAGACAGGGTTACCAATAAATGAGCAGATACCCATAGTAGAATGGAGGCTACACTGAGAAAGGATAAGAACAGTTCTCCATTTAGTCTTTTTGGTTTTGAATAGAAAAAATGCCAAAACTGCTGTCACTTGAAATGCAGAATGGCATAGCAACAAGCCAAAGGTTTGCTAATTTTACTTTGAATGTAAATGTTTTTGATGAGGTGTAGACTTGTTCTTTACTCTCTGTTAATTTTTCAAGTCATTTACTGTCCCTTAGTTTATTTCATTGGAAAGGAAACGAATAATGGCTACTCTTAATGTTGACCTGTGTGTTAATTAGTACTCGCAGAGAGGTTTGAAATGAAGGTGCAACATACTGTATATACTGAATATTACTAGTTTTGCAGCTATCTTGAAATCATAACCATGTTCATAAATTAAGTGAAAAGCTATCTAACTTCATTAAAGTTCCTGGTAACTCCAAGAATGGGAAGGTAGTCCTAGCCTTTTAATGTAAAGTCATGTATGATCTTTGTTCTTCATGACAAAAACTGTATAAGCATTACCAGGGTTTTTTTCTACAGAAGTTAGAAAAAGCACATCCTACATTTTCGTAGCTTTTCTAGAGCAAAAACTTTCCAATGCCGTGTTTTCAATATCATTTGTACCGCTTTGTCTAGTCTAGTTTTGCATGCTTCAGAGAAAGCTTTGTGAATGCCCACAATACTTTCAGAGTTTAAGAAATCTTGTAATGTTGGGACTTACTTGATTCTTCCATAATCAACAAATGTCCCATATGTATAAAATACTGCACTGGAGAGAAAGAGGTTATCAGGCGTCTGAGAATCCAAACTTTCTGCAATAAAATAGCGCTTACGGAAAACATCCTTAACTGGGAATTCTAGACCACAATCAGAACCCTGTTGTTTTGGGCTGGGGATTTTTTGTTCTTTGTACTCAGTACTTTTTTTTTTTTTTTTTTTTTTGGGGGGGGGGGGGGGAGGTTCTTGTCTGTTCTAAACAGGGCTGAAAAAACTCAATTAAAAAATGTAAGGAAGGAGGAAAAAATCAAATGCTTGGCAAGGGAACAAAACAGCTTGGATCAATGGGTGTAAAACTGATCAAGGAAAAGATCAGATCATCGCTTTTCATAGGCACCGTGAGGAATTTTGTATATAGCATCCATTATGTCCTCTGTTAAGAGAATTACAGAACCTGGTCTCCTCTGAATATCTCTCCCAGAGCTTTAAAACACCTTGAGGCCAGCAGAGTTGCCAATGGGTATTAAGACAAGTCAAAGTCCTGTGTCCATCTGGCTGGTAACAAAACAACAGATTCTTTGGAACATGGTGATAGTGTAATGATGAAACTCGCTGATGGTTCATGCCAGACTACTCCTGTCATTACTTTCTGACTATTCACTCACCAAGGTACTGTTGAGTGGAAACTATCAGACTGATATAGTGCAAGTTAATAATCTGAAAGCCCCTTTCAATTCAAGGATGAGAAATTGGGGTTCCCTGTGAGTGAGAAGTGTCCGTACTTACACCAAGATTTACCACAGCATGGTACGTACGTTCACATTCCGCATATTCAATACCAAATATTCAGGTTTATGTTCTTTGCAAAGGGCCTCAGGTCATGCCATGACACAGACCCAATGAAAGTCCATCAGAGCCAATGGGAACTTTTCTTTATCAGTAGATGAGGTTTCTATTCTTACAGTTACAAAAGTTAATACAAAAGTATTCTTAGTTACAAAGCCAGAACAACAAAGGTATTCAGGCTCCTGGATTCTGATTAGAAACTTGAAATCCCATTGACATCTGCAGAAATCTATATAGACTACTCCGATGTTCATTTGTGTGCATGCCAAATGTAAATTCTCTTAAATAATAATGGACCTCTGTGAGTATTTTCAATCAGTCTGGGAAAAGCTTGAGTTTATTTTGGGGTTTTTTTGTAACTCTAACTGAGGAGTTTTTCAAATTCTATTTGGTAGTGCACAAGATTCACGATTTCAACAGTTTTAAAGCAGAAGCCTCAATGACAGTAATAAAAATAACACAGTTTGGCACCACACTAAATGATATAGGCAAGAGTTTTTCATGACAACGTTTTAAAATATCTGCCATTTTTCACAGTCCTTGTAAGAATGAACAGTATCTTCGTAAAAAAAAATTGAAGACACATCAACATGGGCAGGACCCATAGAATTCACCATCTATTTGAACATATGAAACATTAGGAGAGTTTCATAACCAGTGCAAGATAAACACTGTTTATTTGCCTGTTATTAGAGGCAGGAGCTAATAAAGAGGAGCTAGCTGGAGATCTTAATTATAAGTAGAACTTGTATCCCAATGATAAAACCAAAAGTATCTTCTTAGCCAGACCAGGGAACGGGATGTGTTTTCATTCTGCTCTGGTCTCTATCATAAAGCTGTCCAGATGGAGGTCTTTTAATTGCTGGCTAATTCTTCTTTATTTAATTCTTGCAGGGTACATGCAGCTTTACTTTAGTGCAGATTGCCCAGCCCCTTTTTAGGTTTGCTTTGATTTCTAATCTCATCTTAAATTATGAGTCTCAGTGATAAGGCATGAACACTGAAACTCTTTGTCCCCAACCAAATCCTGCTCACCCTTGTCCAACGTGCGAGATCGTATCTCCTGTTGCAAGCCTGCAGCGCATAGAGTCCGTAGCCACTACAAGGCCTCTCTTACTTGATTTTGCACTTATAATCTTAAGTCAAGCTCCCTGTCGTGTAGCTAATATGAACAAATTATGTCTCTCTGTTTGTTTGTTTTCTCTCTTCCCCACAGGTAAAATTAGTATTTTCAAAGGAACCTTCAAAGCCGATGGCTCCACGAATCTTACCAAATCCGCTAGCAGCTGCAGCAGCAGCTGCTGCTGTGGCTGTGAATTCCCCCTTCAGTCTTCGCACAGCCCCAGCAGCCACCCTTTTCCAGACTTCAGCACTTCCTCCAGCACTCCTACGACCAGCTCCAGGGCCTATACGGACCACCCATACTCCCGTGCTGTTTGCTCCTTACTGAACTCCAAACAGGAATTAATTGTACTGCAATAATTTTTCAAATCAAAACAAACAAACAAACAAAAAAAGAAAATCAAGAACATTGAACTATGCAGTGTTTATTTATAGTTTAAAGTATATATGAAGAGCCAGGACTTTTGATAGAGAACTGAACAAATTCTAAAAGGGGGAATGGGCAGTATTTTCTCCAGATGAGAACATTCCTCTTGAGTATTGATCGTTTTAGAACTGATCTCCAGCATTGACTTGTAGTGACATATAAAACTTACGAAGCCTTTTGACTGTGCTTTTTGGCACATATTTCCCTGCAATGTCTTTCCTGCTTTATGAAACAACTTACAAATTTGTCTAAAGGGCATTAACTGGTTCCAATGTACATAAAATACTTTATTCTGTAGATTAAAGAAGAACGAAAAAAAAAGAAACACTGTGAATAGTAGTACCCTTACCAATCCTCCTGCCAAATCAGCAGTTACTGGGTATTTATCTGAACAAAAGTAGATACAATAGATGTCTTGTAAAACAGTAGTATTGTGTCTCTATCTATGCCACTAGGTTTCTAACTGAGTTGCAAAAGATAAAATGAAAAAATTATGTCACTTTGGTAAGTAGTCAAAAAACAATGACAAAAACGTGGAGCTGTTCCTGGTGAGAAAAATTGTTTTCCTCACCCGTAGAAGAATGGGCGTGAAGATAATCTATGGTTAGGGCAAAGTAAATGATAAAGACGATTTAGTGGGGAAAAAAAAGATATTCCAGATGCTGTACACAGAATAGGTCAAACATATTTAGCTGAGAACGTATGTGTACAGTGTGTGTATATTCAAAAGGTGTAATACATACAGGATAGATCAATGTTTAAGGCATGCCAGTGGACAGCAAAAAATACACTCTTGTCGTGAAACAGGCCTGACACTTTAGTGTTGAGCAGAGAGAAGACACAAATGGGTTATGCGTAGTCATAACTAGCAAATGAAAAGCAGGAGAGAAATCCTGGCCTCATTTAAGTCAGTGTAAGGTTCCTTCTGACTGCAGTGTAGCCAGAATTTCATCCCAAGATCGGCACATATTCTTTTTATATCACACCAGTGGGAGTGTCTGTAGATACAGGTAACATTTTTTGCAATAGGCTTAGTCTTAGAAACAGATTTATTCTCTTGTTTTATTTCCTACTGATGTGATATAAAATGTCTTAAATACCTATAAAATGTAAAGAGCAACACATGAGATACGTATTGCGAGATAACTGCACATTGTGGGTTTGGAACAAATACAACCTTTAGGATCTGAAGGGACCCTTGAATTCTGTAGCTGACCTTTATGGACAGCTTAAAGCCTTATATATTTACTGTGAGGCTTAAAGGGGTTGACTGTGTCCCTTTAAAGTAAGATTTATCAGGGGTATATATAGATATATTGTATATATGTTAGAGTAAGAAAAATAACTTATAAACAGAAAATCTACTATATAATTATATAACCATTGAGTTTCACATGTGGGTCATTAAGTGGTAAGTAACAAACAGCAGAGAAAAAAAATAGACGTCTTGAATCTGATTCTTGCTGCCTGCTTTTTCCCATAGGGAGCTGAAAAGTATCTATTAATATTATGGAGTGCGCTGCTGAGTCACATGCGACCACTCTGATGTGTAGCTAAGTGAAATGCCTTCCATACATTTAGGAGGAATAAAATTTAAAAACATAATTTAAGTTTAGATGGGGAAATGATTTGGAAGATTTTATTAAAAGGTAGTAATGGAAAATATTGACCATGTGGTTGCTATATAATACTGCCTGTGGTTAATATGGACAGATGGGATATACAGAGGATGGGAATATACAGCACTTTTGACTTGCAGTTCATCAGTGAGCCTTCCATATACATTGGTATTTGCCATTTTTTAAACCTCTCTGCATTTAGATTTTATATTAAAAAAATATAAAAAGAGAGAAAGAAGAGGTTCCATGGATGTCTGTGTCCAAAGAATTCCAAAGAGATGCATTTATTTATCTAGAGATATTAAGATAAGTTCTATATTATGTATTTGTATTTCATCCAGTTTATTTGCAAACGTTTGTGCCTTGAAATGAAATGGGCTTTTGGTTATATTTAATTCACTCCTATGTAGCCATGAAAAAGACGAGATGGTGATTTCAGGGCTGGTTATTAGCTGGATTGCTTTGGCCCAATTTCCAAAACAAGAAGAGTATGAGTAAGTTCCTGAAGCCAAGTTTAGGCACCTAAATAACTAGGGGCTGACATTTAAAAGGGCTCCCTACTCTACAGCTCCCAGTAAAGAGGCAGTAAACAGGCCAGCCTTCAAAACCTGCACCTAACACTCAATTTAGAAAATGTTTCCTTTTATTTGGGTACATAAATATAGTGTAGTAAGGTTCAACTCCTCTTTGCAAAATCTTGGCCTTGGTCTTTTAAGCCTGCTTTCAGCCTCCCATCTTTTTGCAGAAGTTGTAGTGCCATTGCCAGCTGTGGTCAGATTCCTCCTGCAATAGGGCACCAGTTTTCAAGCTGTGCTGCATGAACCACCATTTATCTCCAGAGCCTTTTGTAATAGCCTGTGTAAGTAAGCACTCGCTAAATGAGCGAAGGAGGACTGGCATTTTGGGGAGGGAGAAGGTCTGAGCAGGCAATCTTTTCCCCATGAAAAACACGCAGATGGGAAAAGGGGAGAGCCATAAATATCCTGTAGGCTCTCACGCACAGCCTTCTGGTGCACGGACACCTACTGTACATCCTGCCGTGTTGTTGTGATGCCGTCAAAATTGACAGGCTGATCCTTGTCAAAATGTGGCCTGTGGCATGTATGGAGGCACAGTACTAAGGGCAGAGCTAATACAAATTTTGCTAGAAATAAAGAGAGTGTCATTCCAACTACTTACATCAGCTAATTTGCAATGACACCTTCAGTTTTCTTGGACCTCTTTTGTCACAGTGCTCTATGGAACAAGTTTTTGTTCACCAAGTCTCTTTTAAATTTCAGCTGTAAACAACAAACTCAATTCTTTTTATGTCTCTTACTCACTACCTAATAAAGGATAAAGCCTAAATGTTAGAACGTATAGTGGATTTTCTGTGCCTTGCTGTTCCACCCCGTCTTGGTCAGTAACAAGTCAACGTACCCGGGATGTCAGCGCAAGAGTTTTATATTTTATATATATATATATATCAAGGAAAATACTGGCACAGCAATCTGATGGGGCAAGGGGAGCTTCCAGTCAAGGGTATGCCCACAGCAGCTGACAAAGGAGCTAGCAAATAGAAGACACTTTACACCTACTTGTCAATACATCCAATATGGAGAGCACCATAAAAGAAAAACGTGTCATCATATTTCATATTACAGTAACACTCCAGGGCCAAGAGGAAGCCTAAAGCACAAGGAAACAGATCATTTCATCGAAGACAGAGTCACTCATTGGAATAACAGTGTGAAATCAGCCTGCAGGGAAATGGCTGGGTATGAACTCGGAAAAACAAATAGGTTCAGGGATGTTTTCTTAAATTCTATACAAAGCGTTAAAGAATGACTATTCTGTTCTGACCCGAAGAGATGGTATTTTTGTGGGAGGGATATATATATATATATTTATATTTTTACGCTATCTGCATTTTTCCAACTATCTCTGGCTTCAAACCTTTGTTCCGAAGGATCATCGTTGCTCTGAACCATGAAATCAGTTACCTTTTTGAAAGCTGCTGTAAAAGCTGATGTGAGAGGTCAGTAAGCAAATGGTATAAATATGATGATCTAAAATGAACTGGAAGAACAAAAAAATGAACTGGCCATGTCAAGGAATATTGTATTTGAAAAGTATACATCTTTATTTTAAGATAAATTAAAGTTATATAAAATTAAGAACAGCTAAATAAAGTTAAATATAACTAGAAGAACTACATCTGTCATTTTAGTACTGGAATGTTACAATTGGCTCTGTATTTTAAAAGATGAAGACTTTTTAGGTGCTGAATCAATGCAAGGATGCTATGGGTAAATTTAAGGTCTCACACTCATTATCTTCCAGTTATACGAGGAATACCGTAGCTGAATGGACCTGCCCGTAGTCACTTCTGTTCTAATCCCCAAAGATACAGTAGAGTTTTGGCCTGATATTCCATGAAAGCTGAAATCACGCTTCTTAGGAGCCCCCGCTTCTGCCTTCTGCTCCCAGTAAACACATAGTTTTTAGACTCTCTTCAAAGCATCTTGGGGAATTTTAGTCTCAATATCTCTCATTTTTTTATAAAATAAATGCAATTTTATGAACGTAAGACCAACATTGAGGAGGAAGACCTGAAAAGCTTTCTTCACAATTACAACATATATATGAAGCACAGATACCCAAATTGTTTGGCTGCACAAATCTCTTTGACAACATGTGAAGTCGGAAGCCTAAACAGCTTTATAAGGAATCTGTTCTTTTTATTAACATAGGTGCCTGAATTTCCATTTTTAAAATTGACTTCAGCACAGTTCAGGTTTCAGGGCTCTAGGCACCTAAAGCTCACAGAAAATAACCATGGGCTTCCTATTTACCTAGATGCATGTGAAAATGTGAGCCTATGCTATGTAAAATATTACAGATTTATTTTACATTACACCTTCCCCTGTTCTCATTGTTTATCTGTAAGCACCATTGCTTCAGTGCCAGGGAATCATACAGAAGCTTCTGTGCTGGGATCCAGCGTGTGACTGAAAGAAATAGAAATACTGATGAATCCTATTTTAAACTAGTTGAAATCTCAAACACACAGTTAAGGGTTTAGCCAAGGACGAGAGCTTTGTGCCCTCTCACACCTACAGGTTTATTAAAATTCAGGACCATTTAGGAGTAAATGTAACTATCTGGAGGATGGTTATTATATAGCCTGATCTGAAATGTCAGGGTCTGAAAGCGTCTGTGCTCCAGACTGAAATTAAGAATACTGTGAAGACCATAATGCTCTTAACCCTGGGACTCCTGAAAGCAGTTGCAAAGATCTTTGACTTCAGTAGAGGGAATTGTTTGCCCTGAGTGCCTGAGGCTTTTTGCACTCATGCTGTGTACTGCAATTAGGTGTCATTCAACTCTGATTCAGTATTGATATATTGATAAAGAAACTTGGCTGAGCCTGAAACATGATTAGTGGCTGTCTAGTTCCTGTGATCAGCTTCATGCTGAGATGATGCTTGGGTGATGAAGTAAGAAGAGTCAAAAGAGTCAATGTAAAGAAACCGGTAAACTAATTTGATCCCTTTTCCTTGGGCAATGTTCTTACATGGAACTCGTGTTCCTGGATAAAAAATAGGGACCTTGAAGGTCATGAGGTCTTAACTTTAAAAGTAATTTTGATGAGAAAGATGATGAGAAAGAACCCAGAAGACTTTCTTCGGCTTAGGTACTTCAGTGACTTTGAAGCAATGGTCTTCACACTAGTCACACTGTCAGCACACTGACATTCATGCTGTTCACAACAGAAGTTGAATATTTCACACCCATCATTAGAAACCAGTATAGTTACTAATATTCGTTGCATAGGCATTGGACACTAAATACAGGACACAAGAATTTTCTTTGGAAACCCATGCATTCATGTCTGTTCATACCAGCCATAATATCACTGCATCTCATCAATACCTAAGTCTCCAGAAAGGATGTCCACATTTTTTGTTTTCATTACCATTTGATTTTTCTTCTACATTTCTTTATTCATAGGTTTGTCTCTCGTATGAACAAACAGGATCCATAAGTTTAAAGATGCACTTAAGAAGTTGGTATTCATCGAGCCTCCTGTTGGATCATGTGATCAGAGTCAATAAATTGAATAAAAAATTTAAAGCGGCAGTGCCATAGTAATAGAAATACATTATGAATAGAGAGCATATGTATATACTGTGCTCTTTCGTAATCTAGTCAGAATTTTATGACACAGACAGCTCTTCAGTCTTTCACAGTTTTCCGAAATGTTCTTCTTTGGGGATTCTTCAAAGGTTTAATTAAATGTAAATGTTATTTCTTATGTTCAGTAACAATAGCTACGTATTTCTGAGTGCAAAGGCAACAGCAAAAAGGATAAAAACCATAAACCATTTTCTCACTGCAAATGCCTGCAGCATTTGTTAACAGCTTCAGTCCTTTCTCTGCTGGCGGCTGGTGGCTGGCATTTGCCGTGGGAACAGTTCTCATTGACACGTGTATCAGGTGAAAATTGCTCAAAACACAGTCTGCCAAGTGCATTCTTTTGGGGCACAACAAAGTGGGAGATGATAGCATATGGGCAAAGCTATGCCTTTATAACAGCCTGTTATAACTCCCACAAAACTGTCTGGTGGCTTGATGGGGAGAGGCAGCACCCCCACAGGTTCCTAATGTGGTCATTCTGTCATATTTGTAACACCGAGGAGGCCAATTTGAAAAAAAATCCTGATTTGAGGATTTTTTTTCCAAGTGCCTCAGTTTGGGGGATAGTGCCCTCCCTCCCCAAGTGTAATCCTTCTTTTTTAGACATATTTTCAATGTAGTCTTGTCCATGACATTATTGCCAGTCAAACTGCTGCCCAAATTTGTCCATCAGAATAAAACCATGAAAGTAAGTTTCGGTACCTAGAAGGAGCACCTGAGAACAAAAAATAAAAATGTAACGAGCCTCACGTTGGGTCATACTTGTTTTACTTCCTTGCAGTTGCCTAAGTCCTACCAGCTTGCTGAAATGTGGGTGTCAGTCCAAAAGAGAAGATCTATTTCTTTCTTCTACTGTTTTTATAGTTTTAGAAAGGGGATGGAAACAGCTATAGCTCTTTATCCAATGACTCACCCACTAAAACCTCCTTGTAGTTGATCAGACAAATGCCTGCACACCTATTGCCTTTCTGTACATACACAGCTCCTGTTTCCCTCCCATCCTGCTCCCAAATCACGTGTTTGGTGACTGTTCCAAGAGGATGGGATGCAGCAAGAAGCATTATAAAGGGAAAAAAAAACAAACCACGCACTTACTTATGGGGTGTATAATATGGTGTATGTATGTATAATAGTGGCATATGGGTGTATAATACGGGCGTTTAATATAGTACCCCTTTATTCCCTACAGTGATATAATCTAACCAAACATGTGGCTGGAGTTTTGCACTAAGCCCCTCATTACAGTATTGGCTGCTTTAAATGGTGACCACTGAAACCAACCTTGTTGGCTGTGCTACAGTTAAGCTTTCTCCCTTTCTGTGTAAGATTTTCTGTTCTCCTCTGGGGCATTTTGCATGGCAAGTGAATCCTTGGAAGAAAAGCTAGAGCTATTTTCATCTCCTTTACAAAGTTATGAAAAGCTGTAGGAAAATAAAAAAAAAGAAACTGGCCTTTCATGTTTTATTGATATCTACATTCCAGCTAACTGTCAGGAACTTCGCAGCTGCAGTAAATACTTTAGAAGCTTTTCAGTTCTGCTCCATAAGACAGGATGCAATGGATCTCTATTCCATGCAACAGATGTTTAATCCAGAGCAGTGTGCAAATCATCTACTCTATGCCACCAACTCACTGAAAACCTTAAACTTCAGTAAAAAAAGTCTCAATACCTACCAAGGCCCATTGAAAGCACTGGAGATGAAGAGCACACGTTACATGATGTGGTGTCAAAGAGCTGCCAGGAGGACATCCAGGTGGGTCCAACAGCTGTACTACATTAGGGCAAGAGAGGGTAATGGTTCGGGTAATTTAAAGTAGGGAATTTCCTTCTGAACCCTAATGTGAGAACAAGTCTAACCCCGACAAGTGCACTGCAACAACTGGGTAAGTTCGTTGGTATCGTTGAACAATATATTTTCAGCTATGGATGATCTCCAACACTGCAGTAAAAGACCTCAAACCTGAGCCCAAGTTATTCATCAGGACAATTAAATATTCTTCCTAGGCCTTATAGATAACTGGCATAAGCCCTTCATTTAGTGATACAATGCACATTTAAATAAGCGGGTACTAGGAGTACTGAAAGCTTCACAAAAACTGGCCCTGATCCATTCACGTTTCAGAAACACTGTAAATTCAGATGGCATTTTTATAAGTCCAAGAGTAAAATTTCATGGTCTGGTAGTTTGTAATAGTATAGACCGATAAATAGTCAATATGATGTCTCTAATTAAAAAAGGGTGGAGGGAGGTGAGTGGGGTAATTATACTTTGCTACTTAAACCCCTGATACCTGCCTGAGGCCTTTTACAGGTCAGAGTTATCGACCACATGGAAAAGGCAGTGGGCTAAAAAACAACTGTGTCTTCTCAAAGGTAAGTTACGTGAGACAAAATTATCAATATTTTAGTAATTTCTTTGTTAGGCAAGGATAGATTAATCGTTCCAGATTAGATTAAGTATTTGAGACAGTGACCCGTAAAAATGACTAAATTGGTACTATGAGGATTCTCACAACAATTTTGGAAGAAACTAACTGAATTGAGGGCTGCATGGATTATAGCATAAGAATCATTAGGGTAAGGAAAGAAAGTAGAAAGCTGTTCCTCAGGAGCAATTTTTAGGTTCTGTCTGGTTTCACTGGTGATTTTGCACACAGAAAAAAGCATGTACTCTGGAAATTTTTTGATAACACACATTAGGAGCTATCATCAATATAGAGAGAAAGATGATATTTTCCAGAAAGAATCAAATAACCTTGAGAACTGATATAATAGGAAAAAGCTGTAACTCAACAAGAAAGAAAGGGACAATCATGTATTTAGAATGTAATAACAAGTAGCTCTAAGAATTCAGCAGTTGGAAATAGCTGAAGAAGAGCGCAACCCACAGGCATTACCATTGGAGACAATGAATTATAAACTTGATACAGCTCTTTAAAAAACAAAACAAAAAAAAACCAAAAAAAAAAACCAGGCAGAAATGTTCATTGAGGTGTATTCTGCATTATTGCGCCAAAGAATAAAAAACTTGGTATTTTGATAACCTTTGGAAAAGAGTTGAGGGTAAGGAGAGAACCTAGTAGATGAGAAAATACTATAATAATATTTCTGTGCTTTGAATAAGGGGCAGAAGGCTGAGGGAGGGAGGGATTCAATTGCTCCCTAGACATCCTGGGATGGAAACAGTGGTAATCATTAGGAAGAGAAGAAAGCTATTCAAATTAAGAAAGTGTTCGAGCGTAAGCACATATAGAAATAAAATAAATGAGTTTATAAAACTCACGATTCGAAACTAACTGTCTGGAAATTGGAAGAAGTTTTTAAGTGTCAAAACACAGAAAAGGCGTCAAAAAGGTTCTAAGCAGGCAAAAACTGAGGGGGTCCTCAGGTGAGCTCTGTCCTGCTTACAAACGGGGCTCTGTGCTGTGTTTGCTGTGGCAGCAGCTCGCTGGGCACAATGAGCCAGTCAGCAGGTCTGTGCTGTTTTCTCTCCATGAGCATACTTAGTATGTCACCCCAAAAGATGTCAGTGACTTGACTTCATGGCTTGACGAGTCAGGGAGAGAAATATAAAGAAATACAGGGGTTGGCATTTCACGGAAAAAGACTTCTAAATCTTGCCTGGGGTCTGTTTCACCTATCTATTCACATAACAATAATCAGTCAGAAAATTAAGCGTTCCAAATCTGAGTGTAGGTAGATAGGTCTGATGGTGGCTTTTTGGACACTGTTAGCTGGTAAAATCTGTCACATTCTTGCTGAAATAGGATTCAGTATAGTTTTCCTAGACAATCTGATGTCAAAATATATCTACGACAATCAGTTGCTAAGCATAGTTCATGCTTTTAAAAATTCAGACAGATGAATGAAAATATTTAACAGTACTGAAAGCAAAAAAGATGTCTCCAGTTCACTGAATTCATGAATATATGCAGAGTTCAGCAACCACACTTTAATACAGCTAAACCTCTAAAGTGTTTCTTGTCTTTTATCTGGGGTGAGGACTGACTTAGGACTTTATATCTGAGCATCCCAAAGGGAGATGGAGGCCTGTGACAGAGTCCTTGCAACAAAATAAGAGGCTGAAGTCAAAGTGCGAGGCATCTTAGCAGCTCCCTCATTTCGGACTCCTCCCTGAGGTGGCCGAACCCTGTGAATTGTGTTCTTCAGTGTATGAGTCCTTATATGTTGTATGATTGTGCCGATTTGTTAAGGAGCCATTCAGTTAAGCAGTGAAGTTCCTAAAGTTCAGCAATAAAATACAGGTCTTTTTGCAGTTATGGGGCTGATTATGTGTCTGAGTCTTAGCACTTCGTATTCAGTTCAGGTTTTTAGGTAACAATTAGGTAAATAAATTGTCACTTGACATCTGCCTGTCTTTATTTTTTAAAATTTTCTCTTTACGGAAGTCACGGATATACCCCATTCACTGAGTGGGACTGGATATAAACTTCACGCTCTGGCACACTACATTCGTACTCTCCATTCAGTGCCACATTTTGCTATCAACAAAAAGGGGGGGGAAAAACCAAACACAACACACCAACCAACCAACCTGCCCCCCAAAAGAAAAGCCCAATACCCAAAACCGATGAGTCAAAGCTCAGTGATATGTTCAGTATGTTATTAGTCAATTTGGAATAGTCTTCCATATGAAGTGTGTTCCAAAATATTTTGCAGAATTAAAAGCTCTGTGTGACTACAGCACAAAAACATAATCCAAAATGTTTTGGCTAAAAAAGGAAGCCTTCTGTTTTCCTTACAACTGAGGCCAAAACAATTTTAATTTCTGGCTTCTTAATTAATGTTAAATACAGTTTAGACTGAGTTTCTCATCAAACAAATATTGCAACATTTGTAGATTTGCAGTTATTTAGTCCATTGTTTTATCTTTAATTTGAGCATCCTGAGTATGAGAGCAGTTAAATTCAAAGTCTTCATAGATTGTGCCATCTGTTAATGAAAATCTCTATTTCAGAGCTATGCAGAGCACAGTGGATAATTTTGTCATTTTACTATAGCTTGGCCACTTTTTTATTTATTTTTTCCTGTATTGGTGCCTAAAGACTCTGATTGTGATCATAAAATAGGAATTTAATTTTATGACAAAATAGGTAATGAAAGTTGTTTTCATTACACCCCAGCA